>NC_037668.1:99302670-99602670 GCF_003255815.1 Theropithecus gelada | reverse complement strand
ATTTTTTGCCTATGCAAGTACAGTATAGTACTCAGCAACGATAAGAAAACACATGTAGATTTCTGTAGCTTTTTGTCTGTATGAGTTCCTTCTCTTTAAAACCTGCACCACTACTTCCATCCCCTTGGTCTACTAAATTCCAATCTCTCTTTCCTTGACAATGCAAGACCACTGGGCTCTAGTTTCCACCTATGTGAGCTTGGTGTCTGAAAATTGCATGAGATAGAAATCCATAAATATTAATTGTGGGGGTCACTGTGTTTACTTCTTTTCCATTAGAGATCAAAATTCTGTGCTTCTCACTGTCCAATGTCTGAAAGGGTTTTTTTTTTTTTTTTTTAAACAAGTTTTGCTCATTCTTTAGTGGTTTGTGGCAAGAAGGTAAGTCTGGCCATTGTTCCCAAATATAATACTGATCTGAATGCCAGAGTTATCTTTTAAAATGTAATATTTAAAAATACATAATATTTAGAAAGGTAATGCTTTAAAATATTATAATACTTTTTAACTTACATTATTCTAATAATTCTTCAATTTATAATCCAAATTATTTACATGGAATACAAGGCCTTCTAGGCAATAACTTCTCTTTAGAGCTCCAGAGTCACTTCTGCCTACTCCTATGAAATTAACATTCTGGCATAACGAAATGTTCAGAAATCTTCAAGTAATGACAGTGCAATTATGACAGCATAACACCCTATATTTACCCCAAATGTAGTAGTTATCATACTTTATTGAAATTTCCCACTTATACTTTTGTTTCCCAATAAACTTTGAAAGGGAAACAATCTGATTCACTGGTCAGAGATCTTGTCACAATATCCATTGAATGAATGTATAAATGGAAGAAAAGAAGGCAGGTAGGAAGGCAGGAAGAAAAGAAACAATTGATTTTGAGCTGATTTAAAAATTTTCCTTCAGTGTTCTCTGCTGGATTATGACAAATATGTAACAAAAAAAAAATCAAAAGTTTGAGGTTTTTCTTACTAGTTATTGTTATTTTCTTTTGAAACCTGTTAGAATCATTTCAGTAGATGACTTCCATAATTTCATCTACCCATATACCCCCTCTTATTGCTCCATAAACTCCATTATTTCTGTGCTCTAACAACACTTCCCAGACTTACATTACTTGATAGACTTTTGGTATAGTGTCATGGAATTTTTTTTTTTTTTTTTTTTTTTTTGCTTCAAAATGAATGTCTTCATTAAATGTGTTTTTCTGAACTTCACTTGTATTATTCAGAGAGATTCATAACCTCAGCAATTTATAAATTACACCACATGTCTTTCTTTACCTATTGACTTTGAAAAATATTATAATTAAATTAAAATTTGTATATGCAAGTAGAACTGCAAAGTCTAAGGAAAACTGATAGAAAACTGTGCAGAATAATGGCTTCCAAAGATGTCTATGCCATAGTCTTCGGAATATATGACCACATTACCATACATGGTAAAAGAGACTTTACAGATGTTATTAAGGTTAGGAGCTAGAGATGAGGAAATTGCTTTAGATTAGGCAGGTGGGCTCGGTTTAATCACATGAATCCTTAAAAGTGAAAGAAGAAGACAGACAGTAGAGTGGTCAGAGAGTTGAGACTGGAGTACAGGCAGTAGAGATTCAAAGTGGGAGAAAGACTTGACCCAACATTTGCTGGTTTGGAAAATGGAGAAAGGGGAAAATGAGTCAGGGAATGCTTGTGGCCTCTAAAAGCTGGAAATGGCCATCAGCTAACAGCCACCAAGAAAATGAAGACTTCACTGCTGCAACAGCAAGAAACTTATTTCTCCCTACAACCTGAAAAACAAAGAAACAGATCTCCAGAAAAGAATCCTGCACCTCTGACACATTGATTTTAGTCCAATGAGACGCTGTATTCATTTTACACTGTTGCTATAACCAAATTACCACAAACTTAGTGGTTAAAAAAGAGTAAAAATTTATTATCTTTCAATTCTGTAGGTCAGAAGTTCAGCACTGGTCTCATCAGACTCAAAGCAAGGTGTTGATAGGCTGTGTCCCTTTTTGGAGGTTATAAAGGAGAATTAAATTTTGTTGTCAGCTGAGGGACATTTTAGTTTCCAGAGGCCACAGCTTTTCTTGGCTCATGCTCCACATCCTCCATATTCAAAATCAGCAATGATTGGTAGAGCCTTTATCATTTTTCATCTCTTTGACTCACTCTTCTATCTACCTCTTCTACTTTTAAGAATTCATGGAATTAGTATTGTCCCTCCCCAAACTCTCCTTACTTCAAGATCCTTAACATTATTCACATCTGCAATGTTCCTATTGCCATAAAAGCTAATCACTTTAGTGAGTAGGATGTGTAAAACTCTGGAGGTCCCATTTTTCTGGTTATGATAGGTTTTGCTGGATTTCTAACCTAAAGAACTGTAAGGAAATAAATTTCCATGATTTTAAGTCGGTAAAGTTGTGGTAACTTGTTATGGCAGCAATAAAATACTAATACAAATACCAATAGAATTTTTCAGATATTAAATCGACATGTGGTTAATTTACTGGTTTTAAGCAGTAAGTTTGTGGTAATTTCTTATGGCAGCCATAGACAACTGATACAGGTACAAATAGCATCTTTCAGAGATTAAATTAACATTTATATAGTGCTGTATAGTTCTAAGAGCAAGAATGACACATACATGTTCTAATTTAGTTTAGTGAGCTAAGTAGCCATTCACAAATGAGAGAATTAATGTAGCCTTTCAGTCATATACAAATCAGGCATGTAGGTTTTTAAGTTAGTTCTGGGTTTCATATATGTCACTGGGTTCTTTAGCAAGATATTTAATCTCTTTAACGTCTTCCATTACATAGAATAGTCTTATTCTATGTAATGGATTTTACCTCATAAGTTTAAGGTTAACTGTAGAATTTAAGAGAGCATGTGGTTCCTTACACATAATAATAAAAATTTTAAAAAAGTAAACATAATTTTTATTTATGATATGATCAATCATTGGCTAAATAAAAAGATTAATCTATCTTCTCTAATGAAACGTTAAATTTTCTGAATTTTCTATTATGTTGTTTATTAGTTCGTTTTCACTCTGCTGATAAAGACATACCTGAGACTGAGAAAAAAAGAGGTTTAATCCTAGGTACAGTTCCACATGGCTGAGAATGCCTCAGAAAAATGGTGGGAGGCGAAATGGTGGTGGGAAGAGAAAAAAGAGGAGGAAGCAAAAGCAGAAACCCCTGATAAACCCATCAGATCTCATGAGACTTATTCACTTTTATGAGAATACATGAGAAAGACCAGCCCCCATGATTTAATTACCCCCTAGGTCCCTCCCACAGCAAGTGAGAATGCTGGGAGATACAATTCAAGTTGAGATTCGGGTAGGGGCACAGCCACACCATATTATTCTGCCCCTGGCCCCTCCAAATCTCATGTCTTCACATTTTAAAACCAATCATACCTTCCCAACAGTCCCCTAAGGTCTTAACTCATTTCAGCATTAACCCAAAAGTCCACAGCCCAAAGTCTCATTTGAGACAAGGCAAGTCCCTTCCACCTATGAGCCTCTAAAATCAAAAACAAGCTAATTACTTCCTAGATACAATGGGGGTACAGGTATTAAGTAAATATAGCTATTCCAAGTGACCAAAACAAAGGTGTCACAGGGCCCATGCAAGTCTGAAATCCAATGGGGCAGTCAAATTTTAAAACTTCAAGATGATCTCCTTTGACTCCAGGTCTCACATCCAGGTCATGCTGATGCAAGATGTGGGTTCCCATGGTTTTGTGCAGCTCCACTCCTGTGGCTTTGCAGGGTACAGCCTCTCTCCTGGCTGCTTTCACTGGCTGGCATTGAGTGTCTGTGGCTTTTCCAGGTGCATGGTGCAAAATGCCAGTGGATCTACCATTCTGGGGTCTAGAGGACAGTGGCCCTCTTCTAACAGCTCCACTAGGCAGTGCCCCAGTAGGGACTCTGTGTGGGGCCTCTGACCCCACATTTCCCTTCCACGCTGCCCTAGCAGAGGTTCTCCATGAGGACCCCACCCCTGCAGCAAACTTTTTGCCTGGGCATCCAGGCATTTACATACATCTTCTGAAATCTAGGCGGAGGTTCTCAAACCCCAATTCTTGACTTCTGTGCACGTGCAGGCTGAACATCATGTGCAGGCTGAACATCATGTGGAAGCTGCCAAGGCTTGTGGCTTCCACCCTCTGAAGCAACAGACTGAGCTCTACATTGGCCTTTTTGAGCCACAGCTGGAGTGGCTGGGACACAGGGCACCAAGTCCCTAGGCTGCACGCAGCACGGGGACCCTGGGACCAGCCCAGGAAACCACATTTTCCTCCTGGGCTTCCAGTCCTGTGGTGGAAGGGACTGCAGTGAAGGTCTCTGATGTTACCTGGAGACATTTTCCCCATTGTCTTGGGGATTAACATTCGGCTCCTTGCTATGTATGCAAATTTCTGCAGCTGGCTTGAATTTCTCCTTAAAAAATGTTTTGTTCTTTTTTTTTTTTTTTTTTTTTTTTACTTCATTGTCAGGCTGCAAATTTTCTCATCTTTTATATTCTGTTTCCCTTTTAAAAGGGAATGCTTTATACAGCACCCAAGTCACCTTTTGAATGTTTTGCTTCTTAGAAATTTCTTCCGCCAAATACCCTAAATCATCACCCTCAAGTTCAAAGTTCCACAAATCTCTAGGGCAGGGGCAAAATGCCACTAGTCTCTTTGGTAAAACAAGAGTCATCTTTCCTCCAGTTCCCAACAAGTTCCTCATCTCCATCTGAGATAATCTCAGCCTGGGCCTTATCGTTCATATCACTTTCAGCATTTTTGTCAAAACTATTTAACAAGTCTCTAGGAAGTTCCAAACTTTCCCACATTTTCCTTTCTTCTTCTGAGCCCTCCAAACTATTCCAACCTCTGCCTGTTACCAGTTCCAAAATTGCTTCCACATTTTTGAGTACCTTTTCAGCAATACTCCACTCTATTGGTACCAATTTACTATATTAGTTCATTTTCACGCTGCTGATAAAGATATACATGAGACTGGGAAGAAAAAGAGGTTTAATTGGACTTACAGTTCTACGTGGCTGGGAAGGCCTCAGAATTATGGGCAGGAGGCTAAAGGCACTTCTTACATGTTGGCCGGAAGAGAAAAATGAGGAGAAAGCAAAAGCAGAAACCCCTGATAAACCCATCAGATTTCGTGAGAGTTATTCACTATTATGAGAATAGCATAGGAAAGACCAGCCCCCATGATTCAGTTACTTCTCCCTGGGTCCCTGCCACATGTGGGAATTCTGGGAGTTACAATTCAAGATGAGATTTGGGTGGGAAAACAGCCAAACCATATCAGTTGTTTTTAATCATACAGTCAACAAATGTAGAGCCATACTAGACATGGAATAAGATATAGCCTTTTATATCACAGAGCTTATAACAAGAAAGATAATTTTTTTTTTTTTTTTTGAGACGGAGTCTCGCTCTGTTGCCCAGGCTGGAGTGCAGTGGCCGGATCTTGGCTCACTGCAAGCTCCACCTCCCGGGTTCATGCCATTCTCCTGCCTCAGCCTCCCGAGTAGCTGAGACTACAGGCGCCCGCCACCTCGCCCGGCTAGTTTTTTTTGTATTTTTAGTAGAGATGGGGTTTCACCAGGTTAGCCAGGATGTTCTTGATCTCCTGACCTTGTGATCCGCCCTCTCCGCCTCCCAAAGTGCTGGGATTACAGGCTTGAGCCACCGCGCCCAGCCGAAAGATAAATGTTTTAAAAGTTGCTAACAATTAAATAAGTAATAGCAAGTATGTACATACCATGCAAAATTAGTGCAGGCTTTTGTGTTTTGCTTTGCTAAATTTATTGGAATTATATGTAATGTGGGGCTCCTTGACTGGGTAGTGAGTAAATCAGAAAACGTTTCTCTTAGGAGATAATGTTTAAGCAGAGACATAAAGGATGAGAAGAAGAAAGCTGAGTGAATTGAAGGATAGAGTGTTCAAGGCAGCAACTGGAAGTCAAGATCAACTGTGTAAGGAGAAAGCAGGTTATAAGGACTTTATCTCAGGCTATAGTTCTCATCTGAAACCTAAAGTTGAAAGCCATTTTTGCATGCTGTTTCTGGACCAGTGACTATTCAAGGATTGTATATACATAGTTTAAGAAAGGAGAAAAGTGAATCAGGGAAGTTAAATTGTCTTTAGGAATTCAGGCCTAAAGAAAGTGTTTCCCAAACATAAGAGCAACCATGTACATCTACAGATGTGTAAGAAAGATGTGTTTTCTGAGCTCCTACAGTGATTTGAGAACTGAACTGGTCATTACTATTAATCCTTCTTGAGTGACTTCCTTATTCTCACTTCTGGTTTCTATTAAATACCAAGTTAAGACAGAAGCATCAATACTTGAATATAGTAACCTGTCAGCATGGAAACAATAATTATCTGAATCAGTCTCTAGCATGCCTAACCTGTACATTGTAATAATAGTTAATATAATTTTTAAATTTCTATGATGTATGATACAGTGTTCTAAGTATTTTACTTGTATTAACTCACTCTTCACAACAATCATATGAGGCAGGTTCTATTATCCTTACACATTACAGATGAGTACACTAAAGGTTAAATACCTGGTATAAAGCCACATAGCTAATAAATGGCAGAGCTGAGACTTGAGCTCACATAATCCAGTTCTAAAGCCCACATCCCTTATCACACAGTATGATAAATATGGTACAATGCATAAAAGAGATACTTATTTAATACCAAATATGCTGGTGTACAAGTTAACAAGTTAATGGAAAATAATTACAATTTTAAATGTAAATGAACCATCCCAAATATATTTTATATCTTTCAGTTACAGAGTATCATCTAGTAATACATGGCAATGAGACCCTAACAGTGTATCTTCCTGCAGGGCAGCTTTGTAAAGTAGAGTGACTTTCTGAGCAAGTTCTTAGAAAATGATTGAAATGGATCTACAAAGCAGTAGGCAATTATTGGCATATATGATTATGTGCATTCAGGGCTGAAACACAGAGGCTCCTAGAATAAGTTTGAGAATTAGAAGGCAAAATTGACAGGATACAGTACCGACAGATGACTAAGGTCAAAAATACTACCAAAGTTAATGCCAAGATTTCTGGCTTGAGCAAATTAGATCATGATCAAAACAATCATTGATACTTGGAACGTAAGAGCAGCTGCAGATATGCAGGAAAGGTAAATCTGGTTCTGGTTATGATGACTTGAGATGACTATGGGACATCTCAGTGCAGATGTTCAGTCAAATATATGTGTCCCAAATTCATAGGTATGAGCTAAATAGATCAATCAGGGACTTGTCAATATTAAGAGAGTAATGAAATATAAATGAATGAACAAGAACAAGTTCCTCTGAAAGAGTGCACTGAATAAAAGAAAGAGGTCATAGAACAGAAACAATATTTGGGGAACGTGAAGATGTGAAGGGTTTTGCAAAAGTAAATAGAAATTGCCAGCAATGTGAGAGTAAAACTAGTAAAGGATCATGTCCTAGAAATTAAGGAAAGATAGATTTATTTTGTAACTTTTTTTCTGAAACACACAGATACTCTAGAGGAATACTGCTGCTTTCACAAACACTTTTTAAATGCTACATAAAGTATGTTAAATGCCTTAGCAAACCGTAAAACCAAATCTAGATATCATTTAGTGGCCAACATAGAACTCTTTGTGGCTGGGGTTCTTATCAGAAATAAGTATCAGAAAGATATTTTAAAGTATAGCTATTTACTATTTCTCAGCTTCCTCTTTGAAGATGGTGATAATAGTGGCACCACTGAAGGCTTGTAGACTTTCTTCAGTTCTCTATTTTGTGAGAAAACTCTATCTATACTTGGAAGAGATTATACACAAAGGAAAACTGTGGTTCAGATTATAGGCAGTACTTATCTTTCTTCTTCAAAATTGTATTTACTGTTTCTGTTAGGTTTTATAATATTGAAAGGGATCTAAGGTAATGTCCGGAGCCTGTTCTAACCCCTGCCACCATCTATCACTTCAAGATGTCAACAAGAATGGCAACTCTTTTTAAAGTTTTTTTCATTCTTCATGACTTTGAAAAACAAGTGATAACTTCCTCAGATGTAGGTGTTTAGTTTAGATTCCCCATGCTCCATCCTTACAGGACTTTATTAAATTAATCAATGTCTTTATTTATTTTTGTAATAAGTATTTAAAAAGTATATGATGCTTTACACGTTACGCTAGAGCTAAGGAAACAGAGATGAGCAAAACAGAGACTGGTTGCTGCACTGGTGGAGAATGGCAAAACCTATGACTACTGGAAGGCAGTCATATCACAATGTGATTATATCTCATCTACATTTATAATCAATATGCTGGGGGATTAAAAACATATCACAAGATATAGGTTTATAATAGATACCTAAGATAGTACATATCCCTCATAAACATTGCAAAGTCATAGTTTTCGTGATGATTCTTACGTCTTTAGTTTTCTATGCCCCTTTAGCCTTGTCTTTCTCCTCCATTGAGGGGGAAAATTGAGTTATATTACATGTATAAATGAAAATGCTCTGCTTTGCATTTTAAAGTACCATGCCAAAATCCTTTCCCCTTGAGAGGGGAGTGATGGGTAAGGGGATCTGAAGACAGGATTGGCTCAGAGCTACGCTAAATTACTTCTAAGGAGACTAAAGGACAGCAAAAACAAACAAACAAAGAAAAACAGTGAGGCAGCCAAGCAAATTACAGACAACTAGTAAACTACAGGGTTTAGATCCTGGGCAAGCAACTCTGGGTTCCAAATCTGGAATTCAAGTCTGGTAAGATCAGATGAGAACAGAGCAAGAATGAGTTCAGGTAAAAGAGTTATTTGGGCCAGGCGTGGTGGCTCACCCGTGTAATCCCAGTACTTTGGGAAGCAGAGTCGGCGGGATCACTTGACGTCAGGAGTTTGAGACCAGCCTGGCCAACATGGTGAAACCCCATCTCCACTAAAAATACAAAAATTAGCCAGGCTTGGTGGCACCCAACTGCAATCCCAGCTATTCAGGAGGCTGAGACAGGAGAATCGCTTGAACTCAGGAGGCAGAGGTTGCAGTGAGCCACGAACATACCACTGCACTTCCGCTTGAGCAACAGAGTGAGATCTTGTCTGAAAAAAAAAAAAAAAAGTTATTTGTCTAAAAACAATAGAATGCTTAAAACACATCTTTTGGGAGTGCTGATTCATGGTGAATGTAAGTAATAAATGACTTAAAGTACCTGATGTACTATATCAGTATTCCTCATAGTTTAATTTATATTTCATACCATCCTTACTTTATAATTTAAATTTTATTTTAAAAATTCTTGGATGTGAAGTTTTTATACATATGTATTTCAATAGGTTTTACAGACACATTTAAGCTTAGAGTATCTTCATTACAATAGTGAAAATAAGACAAAAAGAGCCAACTACCACTTCACAAGTTTTAATTCTCCTTCTGTACAGCTAGGATTAGATAGATAAATGGAAAAACGACGTAATCATATATATTCTAAACACTAAAGGTTTCAATTAGCAAACTCATAGTTACCTGGAGGGTAGACCATGCCACAGTTAATAAAGACACAGACACAGAGGTGCATGGGGGAACGTTGGGGGGAAATAATTGGAATGGACTTTAAATTTGGAGGGCTATAGCTAAAATTTATTTTGTTTGTTTCATTAAAATGAACTTTCTTACTAGTCCTCCAACTTCTATATCATTACAATGGTTTTGGCAAGACAGAAAGGGGAAGATAAAAATAATATTGACTTTGAAAACAAACAATTTAATAGTAGCATTGCTTCATTCCACAATTCCCTTTGATATGCACTGAAATGTGATTTTTTTCAAGGCCTGTGCAAGGAGATGGAAGGGTCTCCTCTCTTGAAATTCACAAAGGCTTATTCTACCTTTGCCATACTTCTGATAATTAGGATCCTGCTCAATGACTCAATGCTTTCAAATAAACAAAAATTCCATTACTAAACAAAGGAGACTTTATTTTCTCAAATCTCATTCATTTGGGGGTAGTCTTTCATCTGTTATTACATCTTTATATTTCTATTTTGCTGCTATTTTTGGTCACATAGAATGTTTTCCCATGAATATTTAAAAATAAAGATAACTTAGTTTGCTTTTATGAACACTTAACCCTTAGAGAGTCATAGTGATTTTTTCCAAGATTCATTGGGTGAGTTATATATAGTGTGTACACTGTACCTTTCTTGGCAACATGAATAATTTTGGAAACAGAAATATAGCAATGGTTAAATATATCTCTATACTTTTTTCAAGACATCTGACTTGAATCCTTGAATAAGGGTAGGAGATTTCCCCCAAAAGAAAAGTAACATTTAGTTAGGTTAAGTGTCAAGTTGCTAGCTCACACAATAGAAAAGTCAATATGTACCAAGTCATATTAGTGAATTTCATCTACACTGCTCAGAGGTTGTTGAACTCAATTACAGAAATGTGCAGAGTCTATTTGATGTGTGAAGAGGTTAGAAGACCACAATCAATTAAAAAGAACACATGTATATCCTGTTCTGGGGAAATAGTTGTTACAATATACCTTGTTCTGCTTCTGCTTTTTTCTCTGAGTTTCCCTCTGAACATAGAAGAACAAAAGGTTTAATAATTCCCCAGTTTCATTTGGAATTGTTTTGTCAGCAATATCTTGTAGGAAGTCATGAAATTGTTGTTTTACTTGAATGAAGCCTCAGGCAGCTACAATTAAACATGCTGTGTTCTTTTTTATAGCAAAACCATTTGAAAATGGACAATATTTGGACATTTATGGAATTACAAGGGACCAGGCTGGGGAATATGAATGCAGTGCGGAAAATGATGTGTCATTCCCAGATGTGAGGAAAGTAAAAGTTGTTGTCAACTGTAAGTGTCATCACCTTTTATCAAGATAAGTTCTGAGAAAAGATAAAACACCTTGAAAAATTCTGACTGAAATTTGTGTTGCTGTTTTTAAGAGGTGGACTGCTGGTAAAAAATCACTTACTAACACTGAAGACGGGTAGATGTTGAAATGTTGGTTAAATTGTTTAGGTAAAACAATTGTCCCAGGTAAACTCACAATAATTAAGTTTGATGTACAGAGTGAAATGTGTTTAATATTCTCCTAGTCTCTGGCACTCTAAACCGTGGTGTCCTTACCTCAAAAGCACTGTAGCCATATGCTGGTGTTTTCCTCATGAGCTTTACCTGAAGTGCACTAACACTAAATTTAAATGTGTAACTCCCAATCAAACCTGATGAAAATGAAGCGTACTGGTCTGTACTCAAAGAAAAGAGGTGAAGTGTGATACTTCTGTTACTTGGGTGACTTATTTCTATTTCATTTGGGGAAAAAAAAATTGGAGAAAGAATTTTTCCGTAAGCATTGTTGTTAGGAATTTAGAATATAAATTGGATACCTACAGAACCATCAGTGCTAGTATGTTACACACTTTTCCTCAATGCTCCCACCACACTGATATAAGATGATTTTCCAGTAACATCCTATTGTATATCTTATGATCTCAACAGCAATGACTGTTTTTACTTTTTTACTTTTCAAAAATCTCCCCTAAATCTTTATCTAAAAAATGTTCATACTGTTTAACTTCTTCAAATAAAATACCTTTGGGATAATTGTATTTTACCCAAAGTATTTACAAACTACGGTTTTCATTTTTAAAATTCTACTTATTTGTCTTTCTGTATATGGTCCTTGCTAATAATGTGCATGTGGTATTATGCCACAGATCAGAAGAAATTGTTCCAAATATATCCAGAAATGTTAAAGCTAATCAGCAGTTGTTTCATATTAATATGAGTCTTTCAGTCTCATGGACCAAAAAATAACTTTCAAAACACTCCTAACAGTTGAGCTGCACACCAGAGCAAATCACTGTCATCAACTAACATTTGTCAGTGACTAATCTATATACTTGCGGTTGAACTGTCTCTATTATACTGCACAAATGTGCATGATACCAAGTCAGGAGGCAGTTTTTGGAGTAGGATTTCTCATGGAGTGTTCTGCAAACAAATTGTAGCAAAATTACCCAAGAAACTTATTAAAAATGGAGAACTCCTGCGACCCACATCAGCCATACTGAATCAGAATCCTTGGGGTGGGAAGGGTATGGCCTGGAAATCTGAATTTTAACAGGTTCCCACTGATTCTCAGGACTCTTATTGCAGAGGGCTACTGCTCATCCCTCTGGAACTCTCTGAAATAAGAGGTAACAAACAAGTAAATTTCCTGATCATTTATCACTAACCATGCTTTTCTGAATATATGTATACTGATTTTATTGTTTGAGGGTTGAGGGCTTGGAAGTGGAGGGGAGGGAAAAGAGACATATATCTACTACGGAAAGAATATTTTTAGCAGCGAGCGCTAAGAAATGAAAAAGCAGAGTAAAATCTGTCAAATAAACAAGGCACCCAGCCCAGCAATCCTGTTGAACTCCAAGACCCAATAGGTCTTTAAAATGATGTCTCTGATAGGGATGAAATTGAAAACCCAGCTGCAGTACAGATTTGCATGGGACCTATACTCCATATGTAAGCCACAATTGTTTCTGAATTAACACTTTTTATTCCTCTGACTTTAGTTTGTTGCCACTTATTTAATCAGATTCTCTTTTCCCTAGGCAAGTAGGAAATTTAGACCAAGAAAGTCAACTTAAGGAGGCAGAAACTTGAGTAAGGAACTAAATCGATAGACGAGAGTCTATCCATAAAGCAAAAGAATAGAAACTGGGGATACCAGATACCAGGAATGCTGAAGAGTCTACAGCAGTTTCATGGATGCAGAGGACAAAGACAAAAGGCAGTGTATTACTCATAGCAATAGCAGTAGTCAGAGTATTGTCATTTTTTTTTGCATCAGTTCTTTAAAACCCAGTTACTACAAGGTGATAAGATGAGGGCTAGGTGACCACTGTACACAGTGGGTTTATGTCATAGCTGAAGCACCCTGAGCTTTAGAAAACTCTTTTTTTAAAATATATAAGGGCAGAAAACAAACCTGCCCTTTGCCATAGAGGGAGAAATTATCCTTATTAAACTGGATTGTAAACAAATCTGCCCTTTACTCCATAGGGAGAACTACTTCTGTCTTCCAAGACTGAAAAGATAGGAACAAAAGCTGTCAGTGTCTCTGCTTACAAAGTGTGCAGAAATGTGAAAGATCCATAGAGAATTCTCTTCTAATACAAAGTGGGAGCTGGAACATTTGAGGTAGAGCCTGAAGACATTCCATCCAGCTAACAAAGGTGCTTTAGTGACTTTATGAGGGTGTCAGACACTCTAGAATAGGTAGAGAAGACGACTTTGTTAATCACTTTAACTTAAGAGGGAAAATAGCAGGAAAAAGGGGGGAAAGTTTAAAACAGTAGGGAAGTGCTTTTTAAATCATGACACAGGCTATCTATTTTAAGAATGAATTTCAGGTAGATAAGTACAGTTATAAGTCAACATGTTGCTGCAGGCATAATATTAACTTGTCTCATATTAAGAAAGTAGACCCAACAGGATTTTTAAATGATTTTAAACTATCAGTTTTGTCATTTGCTTCTCCTTGAATCATACCTTTGATAATTCACCCTTTTCCAAATGTTCCATGAAAAACTGTGCTTAATACTGGTTTCGTTTACTACTAATTGTATTTAATTCTGATGCCACACATATCTAAATGATATCTCAGGTGTGAAGGAAATGTGATTGTGAGTATGTCTGAAAATGTTTCTGGTTATGATAAGGTTTGCAAAGTGTTAATTTTGTGAATTTGGCCCTTTAAAAGTCAAAAATTGAGAGCTACTTCTAGATTTTGCTGAGCTGATTTCCCCGAGGAAATTAGCCAAAGCCTACTGAACAAACTTTAGTTTGTCAAAGCCCAAAATTGAGCACAGTGGTCTATGTTACCAGCATGGAACTGCACATCCCCTAATAACCTGAAGATTCCCTAAAGGTAGTATCATGCCAGGTTCAGACGACACTTCCTTTCATCTTTATTAATCAATATTGATTGTACACATGGAATTACAGTAGGTTCCTGAGTTATAATTTGAAGAAAAACTTTGTCCCTTTTCCCAAATGGGGTTCAAGATGAAATGTAACACATTTTCATACATTCTGATAGATTCAGTTATGTGGTAAGTCAATTTGAGAAGATTTAGGTTCTCTGAAAGTTAGAAATGTTTAATGTCTTATTATTTGTCTAATATATCTGCCACATTCACTATATATAGAAAATATACATATACAATAAATAACATCATGCCTGTCACTGTGGATTTTTATTCAATTTAATTACATAGCAGTTTGGTGAGGCAATTGATATAATTGACTATATAATTGATTATATAGATTGAACTGTTTGGTTGGTTGAATAAATCAGTTCATTTTGAGTTATTCACAGAAAGCCTTACTACAGATAGAAAGAAATTTGTAAACATTAATGCAATGGGTTATTTCTAAGTAGCGGGATCTTAGGTGTTTATTCTCCATGTCTTTATCCGTAACTTTTTCCTTACGTGTTTGTGTATGCGTGTATTTATTGTCCACTTTTTTAAAACTAAAATAATGAGAAGGGATCATGAAAATTATCATAACTAAACCTTGTGACACATGTAAACACACACACACACACACACACGAGAAAAAAAATTGAAACATTTGATTAGCTAAGCCAAAGGGAACTAGTGGATTTAGACTTGGATAGATTCCCATTTTATTTACATTCATGTTCTGTTCTTAGCAGAAGCCTAGTGGACACTAGGTTCATAGTTGTCATTGTAAATTACAAAATAGAAGATTGAATGAGTCTCAGAAAGCCCATGGATTAAATTGAATTGAAAAACAAGCAACAAAAACAAACAAACAAAAAAAAACAAGACACAGGAAAAATCTTGTTAGAAAAGGGAAGATCAGAGTGAAAATCAAAAAGCTGATTTTTAGAAGTCAAGTATAGAATTTGAAAAAATTAGAAAGTGTGACGAATCAAGTAATATAGATCTGTGTAGGAAAGTAGAATCCGAGGGATAAGAAATCAGCAAGGAATGGAAGACCTGCCCCTTTAATATGAAGATTACTAATAATAGTAAAATGAAGGGGGTTCCCTAGTCTTGTGACAGATGCCATCTGTTCTCCACTCTATTTGTATGTATTCTTCCAGTTAAGAGTGCCAGTTTTGGAAATGTGGGCCTTATGGTCAGATATAACTTACTATAATCATTAACAGATAACTTTCTCTTCCATAATTTACTCGGCCTTTGAGACCCTGGGTGAGGTACTTTAGTTCTCTGACTCTCAGTTATCACTTCTGTAAATTCAGGGTAATAATACATTATTTATATATATTTGTACATTTATAAATGTTACAAATATATACACATATGTGAATGTAAGTGAACTGACTCCAGAACGTCAGCTCTATGTGGAAAAGGATTTTGCTGTCCTTTGTACACTGATGTACTGATGCGTTCCTGTTACTTCGAATAGTACCTGGTCCATAGAAAGGCGTCCAAAAATAGTTGTTGAATAAATAAAGGGTTAAACAGATTAGAGTCCTCCAGGTAAGTCATTCTACTAGGCAAAATCGAGAAAAGATATTAGGTTTGCCTCACAATTAAATTTTTTTCTCCCTGGAAAATTAGTAGGTGGTGTCTTGACTAATATACTTCTAATACTATTTTTTTCTACCCCAAATTTCCAGGTGGATTCAATAAAGATAACCTGAAATCTGCATACTGTTTTTACTCAGAGAGAAGTAGCACTAATTCCATTCTTTATAGATAAGAAAATTGAGATGCAGAGATATTAAAACATTTAATAATTGCCCTGATTTTCAAGAACAAAACAGATGTAAGTAAAGAGAACTGCTAATTGGAAAAAAACAAAGAGCTAACCAGACTAAGGTGAAAAGAGCTCTAGACATTATTTCAATTTTTACTCATGAAAGTCAGATCTAAATATTGACGATTTTATTTGGAGTCAGAAATTATTTTGTACACATGTTTTCAGTAAAATAGAGTTGATTAAGTCTTCCTATGATCAAATAAATAGTAAAGTCATTTTTGGGTGTACTGTGAACTAAATCTTTTATCCAATAAGTTACAGGCACATATTTGTGCATTATTTTGCATCTGCTACATATTCATTTATGCAAATATTCACGTTATCTTCCAACATAACTAGCTCCAAACATGTGGAATTGAATATTCCAATTAGTATAACTTAGTACAATTATATGGAAGCTTGAAATGAGAAGCCACTAGGGAGTAAGAGGAGGAGGCTTCTAGGGCAATTACCAGTTTTTTAAGGCTATTCCTAAAGTTTTCTTGGGCAATTTAGGCAATATGTCACACTTAAGACTAGAAGAAATTGCAGATGACAAATGGCCATCACCTTGAATAAAAGGAAAATCTCGGTATTCAAAGTTTGAGTAGGTCATAGATACTATCATGGGACTAGAAGAAAACAGCGTTACTTGAATTCATAGGCATCACCTTAGTGTTTTATTTCTGGATCCATTTTATGCCCCTAACTTTACTTTTCATTTACTTTATCTTTCATATCTGCTTGTAATTTAGCATACTCTGCTGTATTTTATGTTTCTTTTTAAGCTAATTAACCCTTATTTGGAACAACTCAGGGCATAAAAAGGCATATAGTTGTCTTTTAAATAAAGTATTAGTTCCTATACCATCTCTAATCATGACACACTTTGGTACATCTTCATTTATATATTCACTAAGTTATTTACTTACTGCTTACTATAAGAGAATCAAGGTGCTACAACCAGAGCTACTGGTTTTCAAAATTTATTGTCCAGGAAAGGAGAAAAACAAAAGAAACCCATAGTTTTAATACAGTGTGACAAGTGCTTTGATAAACCAATCATAAGGTGTTATGCAAGGATATAAGATATACACCAAATGTAGCCTTGGGGTTTCATTGAAAGCGTCTAAGAGGCCTTAGTGATGGAGTTTAAAGGATTAAATTGAATTGGACAGATTTCTCTTTTTATAAAAAAAAAAAAAAATAAGGAAAGAATGGTCTTCCAGACAGAAGAAACATCATTTGCTTAGCTTCATAAGAGTTATGGGACAGAAGTTGTTTGTTTAGTCAGGTACAATGGGCTGAGTTAGACCAAGAAACAAAACAGAAAAGAAGGTTAAGCATTGTGGAGGGAAGCAGGACCGAATGAGGTGAGAGTTAGTGAAACTCCATAGGCATACTTAGATCCAGTGTTTCATAATGAAAAAAGAATAAATTTGAGATGATAGAACTGCTCAGAGGTTATCTGAATATTAAACACATGAATTTAAATATTTGTATTGTTTACATTCACAAAGGATACTTGGAAGATTTCTGTTTTGTCATGGCAAGAGTAAGAGAAGAGATTAAAACGATAATACTGAGAACAATGCCAGCCAAAAGAGATATGAGGAGCTAAGAAATATGAAGAAAAATTTCGAAAAGTACTGAACATTAAATATTAGAAATGTGAATAATCACCCGAAAAATATTAAGTAAAATACTTCTTAACACAACAAAATTGAAAAAAAAACTAAGAATTAAACATTTTTTATTCACCTTTGGACTTTCATGGTGTAAAAAGTTAACATTTAATTCTATGATTTCTATAATCCCTCAGTTGAAGTAAAACTGTTATTAAACATGCAGTTAAAGAATAGATGATTTTTTCTATTGAAGGAGACATAATTGGACCTTTGTTTTAAATGTTAGACATACAGTTCAATTAATGACTAGTGTGCCAAGACTATTTTTACTTAATGAGTCTGATATCCAGCTTAACTTAAGTGTATTCTCCCGTACATTTATCTTTGTTAAGAGGATTTTTAGTGTTAAGGGTCTATCAGTGATCCTTTGCCTTTGTTCATGGAACATCAACATGCTTCTGTAGTAATGAAATATGCATATTTTTGTTATTTCTCCTTTTTCTAAAAGTGAAAAATAAAAAAATGTCTTTCCTTTAATACAGGAGCAAAACATTTTGCTAGATGGGAGCCTGTGTTTATTTTATTTTGTTTGTAGTTCTTTTTAGGTTGGCAATCATCGCTTCAAAAAATATACATGAAGTGATACGTATAATAGAGTTTGACTATGAGCTCACAGTAAGAAAGCAATTTCTAACAGGGTAAAATACTCTGGGTTGAAAATGACTCCATGCCAAACTGAATAAAAGGGATAAAGTCAAAGTCAGGAGAGAACAAGCAACGACAAATCTCAATCTCTCTCTCCATACACACACACACACATGCACACACGCACACACACACGTGTGTGTGTTATATGTAACTCGTATGTGTGCATTTGTGATGGTGTATTCCTCTAGATTCTTGTTCTAATAAGCAGTCAAAGGACCAAACCCTGAAAATCATCGCAGGGTGCTTTTTGCCAAATATACTCTTCAAAATGATCTAGAAGTTTCAAACATTACTTTAGTCAGTACAAACATATAGTTTATAACCTGTGTGTATCTAAATCCAGCTTTTTCAGCATGTTTCCTCTGTGCTTCCAGAAAAAAAGTGTTGCTTCAGTACATTAAGCAAGATAATTTATGGATTGAATTCTTTTAAACCAATATGTGAGAGCCATTTATAGAATGAACGACACTGAATTAATCCCCTTGGGTCTTTGCCATATCATTATTAAACTTCAGAGGAATTGCCAAATATGCTTATGTCTGACAATGCACATGTTTGCGTGTTTTGTGTATGTGTATATGTGTGTGAAGGGAGAGAAGTGGAATGATTAGGGGAAGAGTACGGTAGAAATAGTATAAACAATAGCAGTATGTACAAGAATTATGGCAGATGAATTTGGAACAAAAGCATCCAAATTGTGGGAAAACATCCTTCGTACATTCAAGCTTGCTAGCTTGTCTTCACTCATTTCTTTCTTATTTATCTATACTCTCTATCTGTCTTTCTCACCCTCATTAACATTTACTTAATGTTAATGATATTTAATATTATTTTATTTACATTTATTTAATGTTAATTTATTTACATTACATGTATTTAATTACTTATATTACATTTATTTAATGTTAATTTATTTGTGACTGCTATATTATTTGTTTCCTCTCCTCTCTTTCCTCTTATTTCTACTCACATGTATAGTGATACTAAACCAACTTTTGAAAGACATCTATATAATGAAGATTTGTAATGAATTTTATTCAGTCACCTTGGAAACATTTTAAATATATGGATTGCCAAATAATCACTCACCAAATATACTGAATTATTCAGTTTATATTTACCTATAAGTCAATGGGAACAACTGCTTTTTCAAAATTTACTAGATGATAAAATTTTGAGTATAGGTATTATAGGATAATAAAAATAAAACAGAGGAGAAAGGCAGAAGATCGGAATTCTGTTTTTAATTCAGTTACTTAACTAATTATACAACTTTGGGCAAAAAACTTAAATCTAGGTCTCAATCTCCCCATTTAGAAAATGAAGAATCATTCTCTGGTACCACCTACTCCTGACATTCTGATGTTTTCCCGATAATTATTTAAGCTTTTTAGAGACTGCATGAATTCACCTCCTAACAGGCAGGGAGCAAAGACTTAAAGCCACTGTTTGGCTTCAGTGTCAAATGATTATGGATAATCTCAGACTTTTGCTTTGTGAATTCTTTGAGAAATTAATAAGGATTATAATTTAGTTCTCTTATGCATTGTTGGCAAATCTGGGCAAACTTTTCATCCTTTAAAATGTAATTCATGTGAAGAATAAGTACAGTAATGAAGACATAAATTTCAGAGAACCTTAAAGTAGAAATTCTGTTTATGCAATGGAGTGTGAAAGAGGATAACAAAAATGGGATTTGGAATCAGGTAGACATGAGTTTTAATCTTAGCTCAGTCACTTATAAACTATGGAATATTGGGAAAATTAGCTAATGTCTCAGAGGCTCAGTTTTCCTATATATATAAAAAAAAAAAAACTGGAGACAATTATAAGCACCTTAAAGATTGGTTGTGAACTTCATCATAATACATTTAAAACAACAAGAATGACTGGTGCAAGGCCAATGACTTTGTATATCAATAGTATTAGAAAATAGCATTTTGTTTACATGTCAGCCTTCCTCTGTAGCCTGTGAACTCTTTAAAAAGGAAAACTCTTGGGAGGCTAAGGCATGTGGACCACCTGAGGTTAGTCCGAGACCAGCCTGGCCAACATGGCGAAACTCTGTCTCTACTAAAAATACAAAAATTAGTTGGGTGTGATGGCAGGCACCGGTAATCCCAGCTACTTGGGAGGCTGGGGCAGGAGACTCGCTTGAACTTGGGAGACAGAGGTTGCAGTGAGCCAAGATTGCTCCATGGCTCTCCAGCTCAGGACGACAGAGCAAGACTGTCTCAAAAAAAAAAAAAAAAAAAAATATATATATATATATATATATATGAAAAGAGAAACTCCTCCAGACTATGTAACACAGTGGCTACGAAGTCAGGCCCTGTAGCTGGGCACCCTGGCTTTAAATCCAAGCTGGGTCGCTTACGACCATGCAGACTTGGTCAAGTCATTAAACTTTGTGTATGCCAGTTTCTTCAACTATAAAATGAGAGCCTGAAGATTAACTGAGTTAATACATGAGAATACTTAGTGCATATTATTATTCCCAGTACCTAGCACAGTGACTGGTAATAAATGTATGTTGATTGAATAAATAAATAAATATAAAATATGCACACCTAGAATTCTACAGTTGAAGATTGTTCATAAAATTGCCAAATTTCTTCGTCTGATAGATGTCTACATTTGAATTAGGTAGCTTTGGAAATTAATTCATGTAAGGGATCAGAATGAAACCTTAAAATCCTAGTTCTAGGTCTGAGACTGCTTTCACTATACTAGCTTGCTTTCATATAAATTGAAAAAGGAACCTAATTATTCTCAACAAACTGTGTAAACTAGAGAGACTTTTAGAAAGATAGTAAACTCTGCAGGATGAGAAGAGAGGATCACTGTGTATTAAAAGAAACTATTTCAATAACCAGAATGTGCACAGGTGCTAGCTGTCAGAATGGCTGACACTGAAAGTGCAGAACCAAGAAAGATAGGATTCCCAGTGAATAGAGAAAACAATCACAATAAAGAATCCTTTAGAACGATGCTGCACTCAAAATAGGTTTGTTCACATGCTGTCTGAAATAAGAGCTTTTGTTTAATAGTGAACATAATGAAATCCCAGCATCATGCAGTCGGCCTGCTTGCTGCTACACAGAAAGTTAACAGCAGTGCAAAAAACGAACAAATAAAAACAAAACAAAATGCCCAATGTGCCAGGGGCATTAAACAGTTATGTATTTCATAGATAAAATGAAAGACGATAACAAAATTTTATTTAGGGCACTGTGGGTGTGTTCCATATTTATAAGATTCACTACACTACTCTTAATGCCTTGAGAACCATATATATTCAGTCTACCAAGAACTTAAAAGCAGTTTGGTGGCAATTATAAAGAAAAAATATCTTAAGCATCCTCTCCAGTTGTTTAAAGGTTTAGGTTAGCAATTTAGATAAAAAGTATAAATTTTTAAGTAATATGAGACATAGTAGCCTAATGCATATTAATTTTTTTTCTGCAATAAATCATAATTTGACCTAGTCTAAACAAATAAGTGTTCTGTATCCTAGAACAGATGTTGAGAGTGTTTTCCACATTTAGTATAACCAGTTAGTGTACATTTACATAATAGGATGGAGGGAAGTATAGCAGTAATTAGCTGAAGTTCAGAAATGCTACATTTGTTAATGCTGTTTCATCTTTGTGAGCATATTGGGTTTGCAAACCCTTCTGTTTTTCTCTGTGGATGTCAAAAGGACTTTGAAGCTCCATATAACTCACTTGAGGATGCAGTCTCTCATGAGTTGTTCTGTACTGAGAATAGCTGATGATTTGTGAATTCTTGAGGAGTCAAGTTGTGTAATTCTAAGAATTCAGTGTCCTGATAGAATTTTCTAGATTATTCAGTGGGGTAAAGGTAATTTATCTAATAATGTTTTCATCTTCTTCCCGCACCTACTGTTTGCACTACATTGTCTAGCCTGGTTTGAGGTTAGCTTTGGCCCTGTGACTGAGTTCTAGTGCAAGAAATGTAAGCAGAAGTGACATGGGCCACTTCCAGGCATGGCCTATAAAACTTCCCACGCATGCTCTGCTATGCTTATTTTACTTTCTAGCTAATGGGAATAGTAACCAATTAGCTTTCAGGGTGACCTTGAAAGCTACATGTTGAAGATAACAAAGCTGCCATTATGTGAGCCCCTGAATGATTCTGTGCAGCAGAATATCCTTACCCCCTACCCCATTTCACTCCCCACCTTTCACTAAACTAAATTATTACGGACTTTTAGGCTAGTGGGAACCAAACATTTTTTTTGTTGCCTCATTGTATGTTTGAGTCTGTTTGTTCCCAGAGTTCAGCTTCCTCTGACTACTACAGTCAAGAATATAGGCCCAAATATAATGAATACAATAACAAATTTTGCATCTTGTCTTACTTCAAAATTTTTGGCTGAAAGCAATGATAAAAAAGCTTCCTGAGAAGAGTAGAGAGATAATAGATTTTTTTTCTCCTATATGAAGCATAGCACACCAAATTTATGTTTGCAAACTTTATGAGTCATAGTGAAAAAAAAATTCTATGAGTCTCATGCCTTTGAGACTACTTATGATTTTGCTCAGAAACACAATTGGATTTAAAATAGCATCTGGCCACTAACCTCTGACATAAACTTTTCTGACAATAGTTTTTGAAACCAGTTAAGCTCAGTTGTGATGCAAAAAAATTGGCATAAACAAGATTTCATAAGTTTCTTCAAAAAAGTATTTAATTCACATTTATATATTATAAATTTAGAAACTGAATACCAATGATCTGGATATGAAATCTAAGATTATACTTTTTTACACAGCAGTAACTGACAGATTTAGGTGAACAGAGGAATGGAGAGAAAAATAAATTTGGTGTGGGGAGGAAAGGGGAAGTAGAGCACACACACGGAGAATCAATGAGAGCGTGCTCTGTGTTATCGTTCATTCGCTGAAGAAAAGTAACCTCGGCCCACGGTGGCTCATGCCTGTAATCCCAGCACTTTGGGAGGCCAATGCGGGCAGAGCACGAGGTCAGGAGTTTGAGAGCAGCCTGGCCAATATGGTGAAACCCCAGCTCTACTAAAAATACAAAATTAGCCGGGTGTGGTGGTGCGTGTCTGTAATCCCAGCTACCGGGGAGGCAGGAGAATCGCTTGAACCCGGGAGGCGGAGTCTGCAGTGAGCCAAGATCACGCCATCGCCCTCCAGCCTGGGCAACAAGAGCAAAATTCCATCTCAAAAAAAAAAAAAAAAAAGTAACCTCAATCAATTATTGAATTTGGTAATCCAAGAAACAAATAATATCACTAAGTGCTAAAAGTAAACCCTATCATAAATGAATGCAGGAAACATAAGTAGAAGTTTCTTTTTACCTGTAGTCAAAAAGGGAGAGAAATCCGTGAAATATAAAAGTTGAAACACGCACAAAAACAGAAAAGTAAATGAAAACATCAGGCCGGGCGCGGTGGCTCAAGTCTGTAATCCCAGCACTTTGGGAGGCCGAGACGGGCGGATCACGAGGTCAGGAGTTGGAGACCATCCTGGTGGACACGGTGAAACCCCG
This sequence comes from Theropithecus gelada, assembly GCF_003255815.1. Lineage (NCBI taxonomy): Eukaryota > Metazoa > Chordata > Mammalia > Primates > Cercopithecidae > Theropithecus > Theropithecus gelada. Next base: position 99,578,924 of record NC_037668.1, on the reverse strand, counting down.
TCTCTACTAAAAAAAAATACAAAAAACCAGCCGGGCGAGGTGGCCGGTGCCTGTAGTCCCAGCTACTCGGGAGACTGAGGCAGGAGAATGGTGTAAACCCAGGAGGCGGAACTTGCAGTGAGCTGAGATCCGGCCACTGCACTCCAGCCTGGGCGACAGAACGAGACTCCGTCTCAAAAAAAAAAAAAAAAAGAAGAAAGAAAACATCAGTAATATAACAGACTAACATGATTAATTGAACACTAAAGGGGAAAATTACTGGGTTTGTGCTTTAATACATTGGTATTTATTGTATACTAATATAATAAACAATGATATATTGCTTGTGTCAGACAAACCTAAAGCAAAATGAAGAAAAAATACCTTAAAGAATTAATAGGCCGGGCGCGGTGGCTCAAGCCTGTAATCCCAGCACTTTGGGAGGCTGAGACGGGCGGATCACAAGGTCAGGAGATCGAGACCATCCTGGCTAACACGGTGAAACCCCGTCTCTACTAAAAAATACAAAAAAACTAGCCGGGCGAGGTGGCGGGCGCCTGTGGTCCCAGCTACTCTGGAGGCTGAGGCAGGAGAATGGCGTAAACCCGGGAGGCGGAGCTTGCAGTGAGCTGAGATCCGGCCACTGCACTCCAGCCTGGGTGACAGAGCCAGACTCAGTCTCAAAAAAAAAAAAAAAAAAAAAAAAAAAAAAAAGAATTAATAAAGATGTATTGAAGTAATTCAAAATAAATGAAAACAGATTAAACTTTTTTTTAACTGTGAACTTTGAAAGAACACAGTACAAAGCCTAGTAATCTTCCCTCATGAGTTTATAACCAACTGAAAGATAGAAGCAGGAATATGACAAATTGAAAGCCACCCATATTATCGGGAGAATGGTGGGGAATCCATGTAGGTACCTCCTGAGAAGGATGGTTCTAAACAAGGAAAGCACCAGGCAGCATTCCTAATTTCTTCTTCCAATTTAACACTCTGATACTTCATCTTCCTTTCATTGGAATGGCAACACAGGGCAAGGAGATTATTCTCGAAAGAGACTCTACATATAGAATTATGAGGTCAGGGAAATGGAAGTTTCTTCCCTAACAATCCATACTAGTAAACATTTATAGATGAAATAATATAGAATGTGCACACACACATAGATACATACATACACACAAACATACGTTAGTATGTGTTGTGTGTGTTTACATAAAGTCTTCTTAGAAAGACGTTAAAAATATATACAAATGTACAAACGCTTAAAGAAAGTTTTACTTAAAAACTCTCATCCTTTGCAAGATTAAGTAGGAAAAGAATGAGAAAATAAAGAATTTTAATAATATTAGTAATATTTAATTAATACACATTTTAAATCTTTTATTTATTTATTTATTTATTTATTTATTTATTTATTTTTTGAGACGGAGTCTCTCTCAGTCGCCCAGGTGGCAGTGCAGTGGCAAGATCTCGGCTCACTGCAAGCTCCGCCTCCCAGGTACGCCATTCTCCTGCCTCAGCCTCCAAAGTATCTGGGACTACAGGCACCCACCAATACTCCCGGCTAATTTTTTGTATTTTTAGTAGAGACGGGGTTTCACTGTGTTAGGCAGGGTGGTCTCGATCTCCTGACCTCGTGTTCCGCCCACCTGGGCCCCGCATTTTAAATCTTGTATCCTCAGAGAGCAAACATTGTTCGTCTACAGAATTTTTATATTGCTTATCTACCAAACCTCAAAGAACTCAATACATCTTCCAAAGCAGAAATTGTATGAGTCATAATTTCTTATTCAAATTTAATAATATAAGTTTAAATCCTCAAAACACAGAAATAAGATCACAAATCCCTGAAAAAAAAAAAAAAAATCCTAAGTAACTTTTGGTGGGAGTAGTTTAGAAATAGGAAAAGCAAATTCACTGAATATCAAAACAACCCAGAGTTAAGGAAAGCTGTACTCAGAGGCAAATTTGTAATTTTAATAGTCTTTTATTATGAAGAAAATGAAAGAATGCCATCAAATTAAGTATTTATCTTGAGAAATTAAAAAAAAATGAAACTAAACCTGAGGGAGATTTTTCCTTTTGAAGTACAATGTGTTAGATACCCAGAAAACCACTTTGGACTTAAACAACTAAAATGCTGCATAAAATTTCCAAAGTATGTTTTAAAGGCATCATTGTAATTTGCTGAGAAAAAATGTAAGTTCTGAGCTGTAAAATTAATTGAAATGAGAACCACTAAGAGGTAAGAAAGTATAAAAATGATTTTTCTCTCAGAGTATCTGGTATACTCTTAGGTCTTTGAACACCCATTTTGATGACTGTGAAAGATGCAAGGAGAAGAAGATAAAGTCCAGGGATCTTTAAAACTAGAGGAGATCCCTTCATGTTAAACAAAGACCCCCACGAAGGACCATGCCTTAGGATAAGAATGAACAAGAAATACATCTCATGTCTCAGAAGTAGATGCAAAGAGTATTTCCTGCCTCAAGTTTAGCTCTGATTTTATGGAAAAATTCTCCTTAGAAAGCCTATAACCTCAATTTATCCAAAATAAGTCTGCAGCCTCTCTCAGTCCATTTTGAGTTTCCATAAAGGAATCCCTGAGATTGCATAATTTATAAAGAAAGAAAAAAAAAATGTTTATTTGGCTCATGATTCTGCAGGCTGTACAAGAATCCTAGCCCTGATATCTGTCTCTGGTAAGGGCCTCAGATTGCTTTCACTCATGGCAGAAGTCAAAGGGGAGCAATCACCACATGGAAAGAGGAAGAAAGCAAGAGAGAGGAAGGAGGTGTCAGGCTCTTTTGAGCAATCAGTTTTCCTGATAACTAATGCAACAATAACTCACTCATTGCCAAGAGGAAGGTATCAAGCCTTTCATGAGAGATCTGCCCCCATGACCAAAATACCTCCACTAGGGCCTTGCCTCCAAGATTGGGAATTAAATATCAATGTGAGATTTGGAGAGGACAAACATTGAAACTATATCATAGCCATATATCCACATGTCATTTTTATTTTAATAATCTGAAAGCATTATTTAAATTTACTCTTGTCCCAAATAGGTGAAATCTGCAGGAAACTCACAAAATAGAAACAAAACAAAAACCTGATAAATCTCTGAAAATATACAACTTCAATCTAGGCCTCAAAAATAACTCTGTAGGTAAAGTTCCATGCAAAATGAATATCTTTGAGGTAAAAATTACAAGACTTAAAAACCCTGTCTCATATAACAAAACACTTAGACATGAATAAGAATCAGTGAAAACAACAGACAAGAAAAATAAACTTTACAAAAACTTTTTGGAGAATTATCAGGCATAAGTTTAAAGAAATCAGAGTGAACCCTGAATATGAGCAAACAATAAGCAATTTTGAATGAAAATTCCACTCCATAGAACTTCCAAATGTGAAAATTAGAATAATTAAAATTAAAAAGCTTACAATGAAAAAATAAAGAAAATATGTGTTAGATACAGCTAAAGAGGGGATTAGCAAATTGGAAGATGGATATTACAAAATTATATGGAATGTGGCTGGATGTGGTGGCTCATGCCTGTAATCCCAGCACTTTGCACTTTGGGAGGTTGAGATGGGTGGATCACTTGAGGCCAGGAGTTTGAGACCAGCCTGGCCAACATGGCAAAATCCCATCTCTATTAAAAATACAAAAGTTAGCCAGGCATGGTGGTTCATGCCTGTAATCTAAGCTTCTTGAGAAGCTGTGGCATAAGAATCACTTGAACCCTGGAGGTGAAGGCTGCAGTGAGCTGAAATCACACCACTGCACGCCAGCTTGGGTGGCAGAGCAAGACTCTGTCTTAAAAAAAAAAAAAAAAATATTAAATGGAATGTTAGCCAGAGAAACCAAGAGACAGAATTTAAGGAAGACAGTGAAGAAATTTAAAGAATAGAGTGTAAATGTCTGAAATGTATAAAGTATAATTCCATAAGGACATATTAGGACATATTAGAGAGTACAGGGATGTGGGAAATAGGCAATATTCAAAGAAAGAAATTACTCAGTTTTCCAGATTTATTTTAAAATTCTCATTCTAAAACTGAGGAATTCCTATAAATCCAACCAGGATTAAAAATAAACAGATATGCACAAATATACATCATACTGAATTTGAAACAAGCCAAAGAAAAAGCAATGTCAAAACACCTTAAAAAAAAAAAGACCTATAAAATAACAGCAAATATACTGACTGTTGATTTCTCAGCAGCAACAATGAATGCCAGAAGACAGAATCATAGTAATACTCTTAGTGTTTTAGGATAAAACAACTGTCATTTTATTTTTATGTAGAAATATATGAAAAGATCTTTAGACAAAAAGCAAATAAGAATTTGTCACAAAATGACTTTTACCATTTGACATACATGTTTTCATTGAACACAAAAATCTTATTTTCTTATTGTTATAGAAAGAATAGAACCTTGTATATTTTTACTCCCTTGAAGTTGATTATGTTATTGGGTAAAGAAATGTTAATGACACACATCACTTTTAAATAAAAACACCTAAATGCTGACATCTAAACATCCACCTAGTTCACAGACTTCATAATCATAGATGTGTATGTTAATATGCAAGTGCTTTTAAATTAGTCTGAAGTGCTGTGCCAACACATAGAAAACTTATGCACAGGAGAGTCACCTGGACCCACAGTCTGTTTTACAGGAATGTAAACTTTTGTTATATTGACACCTAGAAATCGTGGGAATGTTTCTTACTGCAGCCTTGACTGCCCTATACCGACATATATTATAACACTCCTAAAACATAAACTTCTGGCAAAAGGAAGCCATATGGAAATCTGTTATATAGGAAAAGAAACTAGGCAAATATAATATATTAGCAAATAAATGAGTAAACCTAAATAAATATTAATTATATATTTTAAAATATCTAATTGGTGGGATGAAGCAGGCTAGAGCTGAAGTGTTTAGACAATATTGAAGACAGAAGGAGAGCAATGGTGTTAAAATATAGTAAAACAACCTTGTATCATTAGGAAAAATGGTAAACCCATTGACTAGTTTAGGTCAAAAATTAAGACAGAAATGAACATACAATGGAAAAGGAGAAATCTAAAAGCTACTTTTAGTATTAAAAATAGAAAAATGAGATTAGACAAACTTCAGAGGATATTAGTCTAATGTTTATTTGTGGCATCTTGTGAAAGTAGAAAATTAAAAATGAAATAGAGACAGAATTCTAGGTGCTACAGAGATTAAGCAGATATGAAGAGGTGGTCATTAATAACAATCAAATTGGGAAATTGCAATGGAATGGAAAAAATGCTAAAAATTATTTAACAGTCTCAAAAAGAAATAAAAAATCAGAATGATCCTATGTAACTAAAGATATGGAATCATTGATTAAAATATCTTCCAAAAATATGATTTAAAGCTCAGATGTTCTTATATGACAGTTCTGTCTAATGTTACTGGAATGTATTGTTAAAATTTACACAAACTCTTCAAGAAAATTTTTAAAAAAGAAATAAAAAGAACACTTTCAAATAATTTTATGAGGCTCTAATGATTTGATAACTAAAATTATTTGAGATTAGAAGGAAATAATATTATAGACCAAATTCATTAAAAACTTGATTCAAAAAATCTAAACAAGATATTAGCATACTGATTCCAGCAATGTATAAAAATATCATGTTGATTTTAACTTAGGAGTACAATGTTGAGTTACAATGCAGATTAAAAGAGAAAAACCATAGGTCATTTCATAGATTCAAGAAAAAAATTAATAAAACAACACATTTATCATAAAATCTCTTAGTAAACTATGAAGAGAAAAGGACTTAACTTGATGAGCATCATATAAAATATCTACATTAAACATCTTAATATTGAAAAATCATAGGCTTTCTTTTTCAGATCAGGGAAAAGACTTGAACATCGGCATCTCATACTGAACCTTTCAATAGAGGCTCTTACCATTGTAGTAAAAAGGAGAATAAATAAAAAGTATAAGAACTGAAAAAGGAAAATGAAAAGCTGCCACATTGCCTCGTTCTGCATTGTGGATGATATCATGTTGTGTATTGTAAAACCAAAAAAATTATTTCAATTAGTAAGAGTTTAGCAGTGATGCTGAGTAAACCAGCAACAATCAGAAATCATAATTTTTACATTTAATTTACAATGCAAATATATGTAAAATTTTATCTTAGAGAAAATGTGCAAATCTTTTATGAAAAAAACTAAGATTATTAAAATGAATTTAGCCGGGCGCGGTGGCTCACGCCTGTAATCCCAGCACTTTAGGAGGCCGAGGCGGGTGGATCACGAGGTCAGGAGATAGAGACCATCTTGGCTAACACGGTGAAACCCCGTCTCTATTAAAAATACAAAAAATTAGCAGGGCGTGGTGGCGGGCGCCTATGGTCCCAGCTACTCGGGAGGCTGAGGCAGGAGAATGGCGTGAACCCGGGAGGTGGAGCTTGCAGTGAGCCGAGATGGCGTCACTGCACTCCAGCCTGGGTGACAGCGAGACTACGTCTCAAAAAAAAAAAAAAAAAGAATTTAAGAGATTTTAAATGAAAAGTATACTACATTTTTGATATGAAAACTCATTATAAATGTAGTAAAAGTATTGATTATCCTCAAATTAATCTGTAAATTAAATACAATTTCATTCAAAATTTGAACAGGTATTTCGCTGAATTTTAAAAACTGATTCTAAAATTAACATGAAAAAGCAAGAATTCAAAAAGACTCCATCCATTCCTAAAGAAGAATGGATAATTATACAATGTGATGTTAGCAGAAGGAAAGATAAATAGAGTAATAGAGAGACAAGAAACAAAATTATGGACAAAATTACACCTGAAACTCCAAACCAGATCTGTTTCATTTCCAGTTCCTCCACATCACTTCCAGAGCAATCCTTACAAAACACAAACCTCATACCGTCATTGTCCTGATTAAACATCTTCAGTGGTTTTCCACATTCTTTGCGATAGAGTGTTAGTCCCTTGAACTGGCACATTTAGCCTCTTCTTGATGCCGCCTCTCTTTGCTCGGCTGCCTTTGAAACTCCCGTTTCCTTACTTTTCTCAATATGGTATCCCATCCAGACAGAGGAACTCCCAGTTCCGCAAATTTGCCATTTTAAAAGCTCTGCTTGAACACATCATGTTGAAGACTTTTTTCTACTTTCTAGTAATGGGCTAATTCCAACTCTGCTCTCAATACTGTGCCTAGTAACCAACAAGTAACTGTTGAACAAAATGTTGAACAAATAAGACAAAAGTTGCACATTCCTGATAGCCTGTTCACAGTGGAAGGAAATGTGCACTCATGGGTGTTGTATGCATGTGCAACTGAATACTTTGTTGTAGCCATTTAAACTAGACTTGTTTTGGGTGGACCTGCCAAGCAGTTAGTAAGGGAATATTATTAAATGTGTTGATGGCCAGTCACTCAGGGAGTGTCCACATGTGAGCATTTAAGATAAATTCTGAACAAACAGTTCATTACTTACTGCATTATACTTGTTTTATTATAGAATAAATCACATTTTTACCATGACATATAATTGAGTGACGAAACTAATGAAGCTAAGCTTCATTGTAATGTAGTAAAGAGAAGAGCTATTAATATATTCATTTTACATATGTTCATATTGCTCAATGTTCCAAATACATATATGAAAATTATCTGATTCAAAATTGCCTTTACCCCCTTTTGATTACCTTGAACTAAATATAAACAATGAGTTTCCTATCTTTCCTTATAGTATAAGTATAATTATGCATATTTTGTAATTTGTTTACATACATTGTTTTGGAGGTGTGTACATACTTCTTTTTTTACCATGCCCTACAGATCTGTCATCATGTATCTGCATGTGCTCCATAAAAATAAAAAAATAAAAAATAAAGTAATGGAATCTGAGGCTCTGTCCATCTCAGTACACAAATTTTGAGGCAGTTGTTCAAACTGACTTAAAACAGATAAGCTAAATCCAATTTCCTGTTAATAGTAAATCCTATTAGCATTTTCCATCACATTTTATAAGGCAAATGTTGATTTATGCTTGATAATCTTGATTCTTTCTTCACAACTCCAGTCTCAGATTAACAAGATTTTAATGTCATACGAAGCTAGACTGCAAGTTATACATGCATTCCTCCAGCCTCACTAACTTTCTCATTTGTAAATTATGTTTAAGGACATTACTAAACCCCAGAATCAGCGTGGTCATGCTGAGACAGTGAAGAATGAAACACATGCTCCGTGAAACAGGCTTTTATTTTAATTTATGTTAAATTGTCAAAGCTTAAATTAATGAACAGCAAATGTGAACCTCCAAATGGGCTCATGTGGAAATATTTCTATTTGTGGTTATCTTTTAAAATTATATTAAGGGTTTACTCTTTTGTGGCTGTAAAATAAATATGATAACTTTACACAAGAACCTAGTGTTCACTCAGTGAGTATAGCAGAAATCAAATAAAAGCAGCCATGCAACTCAAATTAAAGTTCAATATCATTAATTTAATTATAGTACATAATCATTTGACAGTGCTATGAATTGGATTTAAAGGATGATATTGTAATTGATTGTTAATCATTAAGAAGCATGAAGTAAAGATAATGCTGTCTGGGTGGTTGTAAATTACGATTTTATCCTATCCGGAGACCAGATTGTGGGAACAAATGGCTCCTGTCACCATCAATAAATCATGGAGGATGGAAATGGAAACAGAGGGCTGCCCTGTGAACATGTGGGACAGAATAATGACCATCATTATAGAAGGCCAACAATGCACCAGCTTGGAGCTAAACAGTCTACATATATTATCTCATTTAATCTTTATGATAAACCAAGAGAGTAGGTATTGTTATCTCCATTTTACAGATGAAAGAAATGAAGTTCAAGTAACTCACACATAGTTGGTCATACACTTCATAATGGGAAAGGTGATAAGTCTGATTGGAAAGCCCAGGCTTTAAACTGCAACTTACACTACTTCCAGTGAAAATCTACCAAATGAGCTACCCTCAATCTTAACATGCTTGGTGATTGCCAGTCATGACACTTATCATTTGCATTCTAATAGCTGTTTGCTTAAAATGTCCTCCTTCACTCAGAATTTTTTCAAATCTCTCTTCTCTCTCTTTTTGTCCATGTTCTATAAAGAGGGCTCAGAGAGTAAATTATTTTACATTTTGATCTGTTTTATCAGACAGCTGTATCTGACAAGAAAAGAGTAGTAAGCAAGGACTTATGACACACCCTTTGTGTTACATTGAGAAGAGATAATGATTAGCAGTATGGTGGAGATATCTGCCTGGAAAATTTTTACCAAGCAGGACAACCAACAATGGTTGAAAAAATTTCTGACACTCAACAATGGTTGAAGGAAACCTGCTGCATGGGAAGTCACTCATAGTTCATTGTTATTGTTGCTGTTTCCTTGTCTTACAGCAATCATTTCATTTCACTGCTACCAAATTTGTATGGATATCTATTGTTTGTAGCATACTGCTGTTTGAGGTTTAGCAAAGATATGAAATAAGGTCACAAGATCATTTTTTTTTTTTTTACCAGATGATAATCGTTTTTAGTTGAGAATTAAAATTTAAAAGGCATTGACTCCCCATATTTTCATAATTAAACCACAAAACCTCTGAGACATAATAGAAGAGCATTTTTCTTAATAATAATTTCCAGAATAATGATGGTCCCTAATTCACAGTATGTTCACACATACAAAAAATATCCTTAGTGGCTTGGAACACTTTTCTTAAGTAAGATTAATTAAAATGTAGACCTTACAAAACACATACAAAATAAGATTATTTTAACTCTCATGGTCATCCTACATTGTAAATGTTATTTTATATTGCAAACATAATAACTGAATTCTATAAAATTTGGTAGGTAACATGCTGGAAGTCAAATACGTGTTTAGTATCTGTATAGAAACAAGTCGGTCCAGCCAGGTGACTTCCACCTGTAATCCCAGCACTTTGAGAGGCCAAGGCAGGAGGATACTTTAGACCAGGAGTTTGGAGGCAGCAGTGAGCTATGATCACACTACTGCATTCCAGCCTGGGTGACAGAGCAAGGCCATGTCTCTTAAGGAAAAACAACAACAGCAACAACAACAACAACAAAAAACTAGAGAGACTGAAATTATGTCCCTGTGAACAAGAATTTGGTTTCTTTTTCTATATACCCTATTCATGTTTGGTTTCCTCTTAGTAGTACATATCAGTTTCTCACTATCCCTTTGAAAACTACAATCCAAGTTCAAACTCATCAACCCAGATGCCAAGAACAGATTTTTCCTCATGCATGCTCTCTTTCTCTCTCTGTCTCTCTCTATGTATGTATATAGAGAGAGTGAAAGAGATATATATAGAGAGATAGATATAGATATACACATATATCTATATCTATTTATGTGTATATCTATATCTATATACCTACATCTGTATATACCTTTCTCTCTCTTCGTGCTGATCTAGTGGTGAATGGGAAATTATTCTTGTACTGCTCCCATAGAAAGACTCAGAATGCCATGGATGTTTCTATGCAAGAACTCCTGGGTGTTCATGCAAAGTGGGTGGTAGGTCTAGTGTCAGACCAGACCTGAGTTCAAAGGCACTTAACTCTATACCTGAAGGTTTACTTAACTGAACGCTATTTCCCTTTTTATTAACTGGGCATGCTAACACCTGCTTCAAATATTGCTTCTAAGAATTCATATATATATGTGATATGTACATATGAATAAACATACATTTTATATATTGCATATATATATCACATATATATCTATCACATACATATGTATACAATATATACAACATCTTGTGTATATTCAGTTTTTCTTTATTCAGTGTTGGAATGTTACAAGCACTGTTAGGTAGGGTGGTTAAGAATACAAAACAGGCAGGTTTCAAGGTGCCTACATTCTGTTGGATGAAAACATACGTTAAACAAATATATACTATGCCAGGTAGTGATTTGTGCTATCAAAGAAAAGAAGTAAAAATTAGATAAAAAGTGATACGGAAACTCTATTTTACATAACATGTTCAGAGAAGCCCTTTCTGATAAGGTTACATTTGAGTGACATCAAAGAATGTGATAGAAAGAACATTCTTCATTGAAGCCAGTCTCGTCTACACATTTATACTCTTAACTCATTGAAAAGGCTAACTGGAACATCGCACGTTTTAGAATACAGTGCTAAGTACTGTATACATTTGTGTGTGTGTGTGTATGTGTGTGTGTGTGCCCTCCCAGCAAAAGCCTACAGAATATTTAAATTGAGCCAAAAGGCTTATGAAAATATTCACTACATAGAATTGTTACATAGCTAATGTAATACAAAGTCTAAACAGCATAGGCAACAAAATATATGCCATCTTTTATGAGTAAGGAAGAGTTCAGTAGGCTGTAAAGATAATGTCTAGTGAATGCAACAATACGTGCATGGGAAGTATCAGTGTGTGCTGGATTGAGATTGTCTCGCATATTTGATTCATTGATCTAATGCTCGTTTTGCAGTTCTCAAGGTATTTCTGCAGGTGGCAAATTACATAACTCATTCTTTGACTTATTTAAAATGGTGATGGATGTTGATTTTATATAGATGTTTGCATTTGAGTGGAAAGAAGTGAACCTTCCAGATAGTTTTAGAAACATATTTTATTAACAACCGGGGAAGAATATGTCTAGGTCACTCATTTGTCTGATAATAGAAGAAATAAGTGATGCTACCCAGCATATGATTTTTGATAAATAAATACAATTTTCAAAGCTGCATTTTTAGTGTGAAGAAAGAAAATATTGAGAGATTATTTTTCACGTTAAATACTAACAATGGTATTCTTATGCTAATATAAAATTAATACTAATATTTAATTGTAAAAATTCAAAAAAGTAATGTACAAAAGTGTTTTCTAACACTTAGTAACCTCTAAATTTCTCTGTAATTTGTTCTCATGTCTATGTTCTCCATAAAGACTGAGCTCCATAGAACTGTGTTTAGAGCATAGTAGAAGCTTGACAAATATTTATTTGTTAGTAAAAAAAAACCATATCGTTAACAGAAATAAATGCATATGGGCTTCTGCTCTTTATAATTACTATAAGCATTGATTTGATTGCTCCACATATTGTCATAAGTTAAATGTAACACGCCCATTAGTGTCCTAAAATAGATTATATGAGACTAAAATTGATTGAGGATTTCTGCATTTTTGGTATACTTTTCTTTCAATATTTAAGGGAAAAAATATTCTCCCTTAAGATAAATAATGTTTCCAATTTTGAGGGAACTGATATTCATGAACAAACCATCCTAGATCCTATAATGCTTTATTAGAGTTATTTGTTTTCATAGCTGTCTTTTATATTAAATCATAAGCTCCAAAAAAGCAGGAACCAAGTTGTATTGATATTTTTCTCTGTATCTTCAGCATCAGACATAAAAAAGGAATTAAACATATTTCTGTTGAATGTTGAATTGATAAAGTGTGAACAAAGGATAATATATTTGGACTCTCTTGTCTACACTTCAATGCCTGGTTAACTTTTTTACAAAGATACCCATTAGTATGATAATAGGATGATGTCCTGGACATAGTATATGGATACAGTTTTTTTTTTGGAGACACATTGTAGTGCAGTGGCTGGATCTTGGTTCACTGCAAACTCCGTCCATGCTATTCTCCCACCTCAGCCTCCAGAGTAGCTGGGACTACAGGCGCCCATCACCATGCCAGGCTGATTTTGTTTTTGTATTTTTAGTAGAGATGGGGTTTCACCGTGTTAGTCAAGGTGGCCTCGATTTCGTGACCTCATGATCCGCCTGCTTTGGCCTCCTAAAGTGCTGGGATTACAGGCGTGAGCCACCATGCCCAGCCACGGATACAGTTTCTAAGTGGCATTTGTTGGGTTCAAATCCTGCAATGTCCTCAATATCCTGCCAAGCTGTTAGGTGTTGTATGCTGGACTCCAGTAATTTCCAATTTAACATACTCTCATCCTAGCTCATTCATGATCTGTTAGTTTTAGTATTTTATAATTTATTGACACCAACTATATGTTTCTGATGTCAGTTTAGCTTTGTTTCAAGGAATAGCCCTGGGTTTATTGGTTTTTTTTAAGTCTGTCAAAGTGCTTACCACAAGGTGCCATTTTGAAACTCAAGTTTGGCAAACATTGAGCACTCCATCCCTTTATTGGGTAATCACAGAGCATATCCCCATTTTAAGGACGTTGAAATATTTTGGAGTCTAGCACACTGATTAATTGACCCTGCCAACACCACCATTTTCCTTGCATTTATTGATTGATTTAACAGCATTTATTGAGGATTTATAATACACCACTCTGCCAGGATCTGGCTATACAGTGGTGAACAAGATTGACTTGGTCTCTGACTTAATAGAGTAGATAATCTTTGGAACACAATAGATAATTTTTGGGATGCATGTTTTTAATGCTACTCATGAGTGTCTTATCTTTCTAAATGTTACAAAGATTTCACATGTTTTAATTTTTAATGAATACAATAATTTTATCTAATTTAATTTTGTCTTCACCCAAAGCATTCTTACTTAAAAAAAAAAAAAAGTGATAACATTGTGACTATGGTTTATATCCCCAAATTTTCTCAACAGCAAGGTATTAAATCCAGAAACCAGTAATGAACTGGTAAGCCTTCAATATTTGAATATACTTAACTATGATAGCAGATATTTGGCATGCTCCATATCACTAATGTTACTTTCAATAATAGAGTTTTTAGTATGGTTGAAATAGAGAACAGAAGTAGGGCTGGGTGTGAAGGCTCACACCCGTAATCCTAGCACTTTGGGAGGCTGAGGCAGAAGGATCTTTTGAGGACAGGAGTTTGAGAGCAGCCTGGGCAATAGAATGAGAGCCGTCTCTGAGAGAGAGAGAGAGAGAGAACAGAAATAAAATATGCCTTCAAAATTTAAACAAAAATAATAAAAACCCAGTGAGAGTAGTTAAATAAGGTGTTGTCTGGAAAGTATGATTAATTGAGTGCTACCGGGGACCCATGATTGCCAAAGTAAAGTTGCAGTCAAAGAAGGTTAAATAGAATAGAGACTAGTGAGAAGAACCCTGGCCGTGGTATTTATCAGACAATCAGATACAGACACTGTAATGGCAATCTGATGAAAGATAAAGGATGGCTGACCAAGATGGAGTTGAGACTGTGATGAACTTGGCAAGATGGCTGGCTTATGAACAATAACCTGGAAATCATTACTTGAGTATAATACCCTAAAATGGTTTTTTCCCTTTATAATTTTACTCCTATTATTTCTTCTTTGTTTACATATTTTCTCTTTCAAACTCTATCATTTGTGTTTTCTTTCTATCAATTTTCCCTTATTTCAGTGCATTATTAAAAGTATAACCCAGGTTTTGCCAGTTTCCTTCATTTTACCCTTTTCACCTCTTAAAGATGATGTTTACTAAGGGCATTCTGAAGGTTGGTCTTCACTTTCTCTTCCTCTTTGGTCTTCTCCAGTGTCTCCAAGTGAGTTAGCCCTTAGCCCTCTACTGCCAGGAGCAAGGTTGTGGTACATTACAGGACCACAGTCTCTTATATTCTGGAACCACAACAAATCAAGTGGAATTAGTCTCACCTTTCCCTGTCATATTGTCCCATCAACCTCAAGTAGACTAACAAACCTAATAGTGATGATAATATAAAGTTCTTTTACTGAATAGTTGAAATATCAAAATATAGCAATAAATAGGTATATCTCACATATTAAAATTTCACCTTCTTTGAGTTCAGTGTCCAACAGTGACAAAGTACTTTGAGGTAGACTCATGCTCAAAATGAAATTCACCAAAAAATTATTTAAAGGCATCAAAAAGCCAGTGAGGCAAATACTGTGTGTGTGTGTGTGTGTGTGTGTGTGTGTGTTGTGAGTCAGCATTCTGTAGCCTTTTTTATTCTAGGCATCTGCTGATTTGAGGTTGAGGGCAGGAGCCTGAGCATACCAATTTGAACACAGTGACATATCTATGGACCAGAAAAAAACAGAATTGTTGAAATTTTTTCAGAACTGAAGAGACAAAACGGATGTGTAAAAAAATCACGATCCGAGAAAGAAAATACTGGTGAAGAATTAAGCCTGACACACAACCATTTTCCCTCTAAACATATGGCAGTTCTTAAGATGAACAAGACAGGAAATTAAGAAACTAAATGGAAAACCTGAAATCAAATAGAGCTTTCACCAATATTTTTATGCCGAATAGACAAGATTTATATTCCTGAACTACCAAGGGTAAGTAGTCAGGCTTTCATTTGGAACCCAGAGACTATGCCCTTGAGTGGGAGGCAACCAAAGACAATGTTGAAAATCTCAACCGAAACCTAATCAAGATTAGTTACAGTTGACTAAAGTTATCAGTCCCTCACCCTATTTTTGTAGCAAGAGAAAGGTGAACTGTTTTTGGAGGAAGATAACGTAATCTAAAGCATGTATGAGTTGTCATACACAATGTAGAGCAGTCAATTAGAAAATATCATGCTGAATGACAGAATCAGATGGAAAAAATCAAGAGATTAAAAGACTATAGCTATGCAACCACACATAACACAGAAACCGGACTAATAGTGTGTATAAAGTAATTATGATGAATAGTTTCAAGTAAATAGATGAAATGATGGAGAATTGTATCAGCTTATTGAAATCTATAAAATAATCAAGTGGAAATTTTAAAACTGAAAAATATAAAACAGAAATTAAGAAATTAGTGAGTGGCTTTAACAACATAGCAGACATAGCGGAAGAAAGGATTAGTGACTTGGAGGACAGGTCAATAGCAAATATTCAAAGTAAAGCCAAAGAGAAAAACAATACAAATAATATAGGAAAAAAATATGTCATAGTGCACACAGTAGCAATTGTGTGTGGATAATTGGAGTTCTAAGAGGAGAGATATGTTGGTCCAGAAGAAATACTTGAAGAAATAATAGCGAAGATTTTTTCAAAATTGTTAGAAGACATGAACTCAAAGTTTCAACAACAAAAAAAAAATTGTATGAACCAGAAGAAGGATAATACACAGACATCTATGCTAAGTACATCATAGGCAAACTTCTGAAAAACAAAGACAGTGAGAAAATGTTAAAAACAACCACACACACACACAAACACACACACAAATGATACAATATCTTCAAAGAACATTAATAAGACAACAAATTTTTCAACAAATCAATGAAACCTGTAAGAATATGGAAAGATAACATTAAATTGCTTAAAAAACACAAACTAGAACTGTATACTCCATATAAGATTATTCAAAAATAAAAACAAATAGGAATACTCTCTGATAAAGCAAAACCGAAATAATACATCACTGGTAGATGAGCCCTGAAAGAAAAACTAAAAAAGTTCTTCAGGCAGAAGAAAAATAATCACAAATGGTAACAGAGAAATGAAGGAAAGAATGAAGAATAATGGAAAGGGTAAATATGTAGTATATATAAGCAAATAATGACCATATCAAATACTAGTAATAATGTTTTAGAATATTAAAATGTTAACTAGGATTGACCGGGTGTGGTGGCTAATGCCTGTAATCCCAGCACTTTGGGAAGCCGAGGTGGGCAGATCATGAGGTCAGGAAATTGAGACCATCCTGGCCAACCTGGTGAAACTCCTGTCTCTACTAAAAATACAAAAAATTAGCTGGGCATGGTGGCACGTGCCTGTAATCCCAACTACTCAGGAGGCTGAGGCAGGAGAACTGCTTGAAACAGGGAGTCGGAGGTTGCAGTGAGCCGCGATCGCGTCACTGCACTCCAGCCTGGGGAAAGAGCAAGACTCCGTCTCAAAAAAAAGTTACCTAGGATTAAAATACATGGTGACAATGACAAAAAAGTAAGAATAGTAAAACTAAAGTGTCCTAAGGTTCTAGCATTGTAGGTGAAATTGTAAAAGTAATAATTGAAATTTAACTTCAGTAATTCAAGGCTGCAAGCTTGACTATCCAGAAAAAAACATCAAAAGACAGTAAAATATTCTAAACTAAAAAAGCTGTTGAGAAAGAATAACTTAATGAAAATATTTAGTTACTCTAATGAAGGTAAAAAAGAAGAGAAAATCGAACACAAAATAAGTAGATTTTAAAAAACAAGTCGAATTATGATAGCTGTATATGCAAACATTTTATTATATACATTAAAAGTAAATAGAATATACATTCTAATTAAAAGACTGTTTGTCCAGACACACTTTAAATAGCAGGATCCTGCATTGAATTTAAAAGCATAGAAAGAGATAGATCAAGAAACATGAACCAATAAATGTTGGTGTAATTTTACTGGTATCAAATTAGACTTTAAGGTAAGAAGCTTTATGAAAAGAGAGGGACACATTATGAGGTCCCTCTCTTTTCATAAATGTGTAGAGTGGTCTACATAATGTGTAGGGGGTCTACAACTAGGAATATATAACAATTATAAATCAACATGTACTCAAAAACACAATATTGCAATATATAAAGCATAAATTGATATAAGTAAAAGGAGATACAGGCAAATCCACAGTCATTTGGAAGACTTTCACAAACCTGTCTCAGCAGATAAATTATGTAACAAGCAAACCAAAAACATCAGGAATCATGTAAAACAACACAGTCAACATATGTTGACACATGTCAAGATGTTAGCTCACGCCAAGCAGGCTGCTCTTGGGAACATTCCCTCCATTCCCGGCCTAGCTCTCCCTCCTTATATTCTCACCAAAAATCACAGGTATGTCTGTCTACAAGACTTTCTCCCCTGCCTTGGGATAAATGACAACCCTTCTACAGAAGGCATTCTCATTTTTTGTTCCTTTCCTGGGTTTCCAGGAAATATCAGTTGTCATCTAGATATCTGATGTTTTCAGGCTCTAGGTAAACAATCCACCTTAGGCCCCAAGATAAAGTGACTATAAGTCCTTTCAGTCAAGTTGTATCTTCCGCTACTGAGACCTGTGGAATTGCTATTTCCAGTACCAATGAACCTTTAACGACGTTTCTTTCTCAAAGGCAAATATTCTATCAATTAAAAACAAAGAATTATTATCCAATGAGCCATAACCTTAACTTTTAATTCTCCTGTTTGCTCATCATTGTACTAAAAAGTAGTGGGCTCTATCCTCCTCTATCAGCCTGGCAGTAACAAAAAAATGACATTATAGCTTTCAATGGCTGTTTCCACTGCTACCTGGGGAATGGCACAGGCTTTAATTACCTGGCTCTTCCTCGAATAAAAGAAGTTTCAGTTTCCTCTGGCCAAATATGGATGCATTCTTCTCCCACGAGAAAGAAGAACAAGGGTAATGGACAATTTACCAGCTGAATCCTCTGTGATAATCTGAGAGTTGTTCAGACATGTCCAGATGACACACACAAAAGATATTCCTATCAGGAAAATATTTAGTTAAACCAAATGAAGATAATGATTTCAACTCTTAGTTCCTAGCATGTATTTAAAAACAAAAAATAGATAACAGAAAAAATTGAGTATCTTGGCAAAAAAAGGGAAAAAATCATAAACTGATATAATACATTTGTATGTATTATGACTGCATTATATGCTACTTTCATATGTATATGTATTAACAATATCTATAATAGTTAAAATTTGTACAGTGCCTAAAGTATGCCAAACATTTTTATAAGCACTGAGCAAATATTAATTCTTTGCAACCTAATATGACCCTTATTTTACAAGTGAGAAACTGACACTAGTGGTTAAATAGCTTGCCCACACTCACAAAACTAGTGAGGTTAAGGAGAGATTTGAACCCAATAGTCAAGCTTTGGAGATTGTGCCCTTAGTAATTTTGCTATACTAAATTCAATGGTAAATTAAAAATTTTAGTAAGAATTGATCAAACAACACACTGTTGAGACATATTATTCTGGCTTCCTCTTTGCCTTGAACAAAATTACAAAGTAAAAGACTATTTTTTTTAAGACTTTCTTAGAAACTCTGTACTACATTTTTCCCCATTTACACAGCTGTCTCTCACCAGACACCAGGGTGTAGAATTGGAGCTAGAACCCAGATCTCCCGATCCCATCCAGGGCTCTGTCCCTCATCTCACCAGATTGCAACACTGATTTTTCCATCTGGTGTCATATTTCTAGAGTTATCACTCACAGCCTCGCTTCTGTGTATTTCACAGACCGTGGTTTTATTGCATAATTGCACAGAAGAGCTTAATTCATTAGTGTTCTGAGAAACCAGATTTTACTGTCATTGTCGCAGTTTGTATTGAATTACTAAAAACATTCAGAATTTACTTTTCAACTGATTCACAAGAGTCACATCAAAGACTAAACTCTTGTGTTTCTAACCTTACACCTACCAAGGAATAAATTATATGATTTTTTGCATTTGCTAAGATTCTATTTACTCACCTGTTCTGTTAGGGCAGGGGTAACATGGGGGAAATGCACTGCCTTCTCTGTACAGCTCTGCTCACATTTCTTTTGCCTTATGAACTTCATTTTATGACCAGATATAATTTTTTTCTTGTAGAAAAGTATACTATAATGGTAGAAATGTTAATACCAGACCAAATATTTATTAATATATACAGACAGATGCTTGCAGAAAACTGGAAATTGGCTAAGTATGAGGTCATGAGACATTTTTCTGACTGTTTTTGTAGTTGGACAATAATAGAATGGCTTTAGTAGAAAAATAAATCTTGGGTTGGAATGTGGTTTGCAATGAAACTTAAAAAAATCATTCAAAATCATACTTTAAAGTATGATGAAATCCAGGAGTTATTCAGCCCTGTCTGCAGAACTTTTTCTGGTATGTTAAACCTTTGAAGAAACAACAAGATCTATACTTTGCAATAAATTTACAGAACAAAAAGAGAGTGAGCTTTCACTACTGAGTAGTTATACTGCTAGATAGATTTGTAGTAAATCCCAATATAATTGCAGTTCAGACTTGAAATATTTAGCGATGGACATGGTACGTATGTTTGTGAAAGGCTTGAATGGTGTTTGCAAAGATAAACACTGCCTTTTCTATACCTCAATTGAAATAAAAGATCTGCAGTAACAGATCCAGGGTGGGTGTTTGTATGTTTTGTTTTCAATGCTGATTGAGTGCCTATGCTTTAGCTTCTAAAACAATTGACTGTTCTATTTCCATGATGAGTCTTTTTTACACATTTGCAACCAAGTGCTTTCTTAGCATGCGACTTCAAGAAAGGAATTATTTTCATTTGAGACCCATGTTTTTAATGCAAATGACTATTGTTAGAAGTGGTGTTAAAAATCCTAGAAAAGCGTTTTAACTATTTTCAAATAGAAAAATTGTAAAAAAATAGAACTATCACTTGCAAGTGAGTCTATATAATGCTCTTGAGTGATGGTAAGTTTTAGAAAATCAGATTCTCTGAAGTATTCACGTTCATTTGCGCATTCACATGGAGGAACAGTGATAGTGTTTAATATGAGTGGAGGGTAACATGAAATGAGACAGTCGACTAAACTGTTAACTTCTTGAAGGTAGAGTCTGTCTCTAGTTTTTTATTGAATCCAAGACGTAAAGCGCGGGCTCTGTCGAATAAACAAACACATTTAGTCATTTAAGAAATAAATGAGCCCTGTATCAGATTTTTGACTTTATCTTGTAGGCACCAAAGAACCAATTGAGGTTCAAAACAAAATGCATACTCTTAGAGGAGGATAACTAGAATGATAGGAGGTCTAGATTACATGTTCTATCTATAAGATACAATTAAATTAATTGTGAATAGTTATTCCAGAAAAACAAGGCTTTAGGAAGCTATAATCAGTCTCCAAATAAATGACGCTCTACTGTATGAAAAGAGGAATAAACACCAGTGTAGTTTCAAAGAAAACATTGTAATGAATGGTTAAGAGTTTAGTGAAGAATGATGGAGCTCAATGTAAGGGAAACAAATCTTTCTAATTTAGAATTGTTCAACATTGGGACAGGCTGCTTATCGGGTGTGGATGCTATGTCACTGCAAGTATTCAAGCAAAGCTGAAGGTGAGTTTCTCAAGTGGGGAAATCAAGTTGTAGTCCTTGCATCTATCCTCCTGTTTGTCATGTGGCAGGATCTAACACATGTTTATAGAATGAATATGGCACAGGCTTAATAGAAATCTCTCAGGGATATTGTAACCCTGCCCATTTCCCCATGTTTAACACGTACCTCTATTTTCTTTGCAGGAACTCCACAAGTTCTCTATGGTTTAAAGTCAATAGGAAGTATATTGAACTTAAGAATTTAACTGAAGTAAAGTGTATTTTTATCCCCAGACAGCTAAGATGAATGAAAATGGTGTGTAAAAAAAACTATAGTTTTAGAAAAATTAGTTTTATTATTGCAGAATATTATACTTTTAAGTGTCCTTCATTTTTCACATGAAAGTCAACCTATTTAAAAGTGTTTAATATATTTTCATGAATGATTTAACTTTGCAAATAGCTTTGGTAAATATTTGATATGCTGTTATTAAATTTTCTTTTGCTGACCTAACCTTTTGACAGTTATTTTACTTTGGCCTGATATCGTTGGACTTAAGTCATTTCCACATTTGGATAGTCATTCCAAAGAAAGGTTTAATAGAACATGTATGTTTATACCTTCTTATTAAAGGTTATCTATCCCAGAAACTTACATTTATCTAGATAAAGTAAGTCCAAATGACAGCCTACTATTCTGCTGCAATAATAGGATCAGCTTAAACAGATCAAGAGAAAAAGAGTGTCAGAAACACAAAAAGATATTTTGTAAAATATACTCTAACCCTGCCAAAGATCGATCGATCTATCTATCTATCTATCTATCTATCTATCTATCTATCTCTCTATTTTTTTTCCTCAAAGAGGCCAAATAGCACTGGAAGGGTTTTGACTGATAGTAAAGCAAAGGAAACTGATGAATTTTCACAAGGTTTCATTATAATTTCTGTTCAAAACCAAATTTAATTAATTTAATATTATTTATTTTAATACAAAATAGCAAATCCGACACACTCGTCTCCCTCCCTTCTCTTCTAAATCCCCATGGAAATCACACAAAAATAGATATGTAAAAAACTTAAGAAAATCTTAATGGTCTTGGTCAGGAAAGGGAGGCCATGGAAAACTAGAAATTGTAAAATATCTTACAAGAAAAAATATTAGAAAAAATTAGATTGAATTGGAAAATAACAGAAATTACAGGGATAGGAACTACCATATCCAAATTCGGAAACATCATGTTCTAACCTCAGAATCTTCTGGCAAACATTGCGGTAATTAACGAAAGAACTATTTGTAGGTCAGCTGCCATGGTGGTGCTCCATTTGTTCATCCCACATACTTTCACTCAGTGTGAAGGCATTGTATTCTAAGAAGAGAATTTTCTACATACAGTGAGCTTATGGTACAGATGTGGGGATCTGAGAAAGGAGTAGTTTTTGAAACAGCCATATGTGAATAGAAGAAATGATAATACAAATTAAATCACACACAAAAAGGAGGTCAGCTATACTTGAGAGGGAAGCACGCTAGATGTTTCCACCATTGAACTAAAACGGACTCTTATTTTGACATTTAAGGGCCCCAGCACGTATGGCAGTTTTACACTCATGCATTCTAAAATGGAAGTGACCAGTCAGTATATTGCTTGTATAGAATCCATAATTAACTCCCAAGAGAGACAACTACCTTTCCAAGAGAGAAGTCTGAGAAGCAGGTTTATCCACCTGCAGAGGAAAGCTATAACTGTTGTCCAAATTCACGAACCTAGTCCTTTAATGATATGCATGAACAAGTATAAAACAATATTTTTGGTCCTAGAATTTCATAAAACCAAACTATCAATCACATATGAAGGCAGGTGGAGATATTTAAAAATAGGCCAAGACAGAATTGAGCTCAATTTTCTAAAGAGGTACTCCAGTAAAATTGTAAAAGACTATCAGAAAGAAGATGGCATGGGATAAATTAAAAAGTGACAACTGAATGAAAGCAAAGGAAATGCAAAAATAATTCAATGGGATTCCAGTAGAGTTTGGCATTTTGGAATATCTCTTCAGAAGTAAGGGTTTTATGACATAGCAAAACACATTTTTTCTTTCTTAATTAAGAATATTCATAAAATAGCAAATATTGAGTTTGTTGAATTAAATTACTAGATTCAGCATATAGACAAAGAAGTAAATATAGTTTTAAAAAAAAGCATTGTACAAATATTAAAAATATAAAATAATAACATAACAATTAAGATGTAGAAACTGCAATAATATGCTGTTTCAAGTTGCACACGTAACCGCTATTGAAAAAAAAAAAAAAAAAAAAAAAAAAAAAAAACGCTGGGCGCGATGGCTCACGCCTGTAATCCCAACACTTTGGGGAGGCCGAGGCGGGCGGATTACCAGGTCAGGAGACAGAGACCATCCTGGCTAACACACTGAAACCCCGTTTCTACTAAAAATACAAAAAAACAGCTGGGCGTGGTGGCGGGTGCCTGTAGTCTCAGCTATTCGGGAGGCTGAGGCAGGAGAATGGTGTGAACCCGGGAGGCGGAGCTTGAAGTGAGCCGAGATCGCGCCACTGCACTCCAGCCTGGGCAACAGAGCGAGACTCCGTCTGAAAAAAGAAAGAGAGAGAGAGAGAGAGAGACAGAGAGAGACTAAAAATCAAAACTGGTAGAAGTAATTAATTCCAGAGAGTGGGTAGATATTAGTGGATAGCAATACTTCAATATATTTTAGGTGTTTCTGTATAAATGAAAATTTTGTCATGTGTATGTATAAATTTTAATAAAACTGAACTAGTTTTAGTTACATTTTTAAAAGTAATCTATGAGATACTGAGGGGTTTTGCATCAATATGATTTTATAGAAATGTTTTCAATGTATATTTCCATTTCTATTTTATAATATTATATATATATTCTTGATTATATGTATTTTGACATGTTATAATGATAATCACATTTGTGTTATAATTTTCTGTATGCTAAGTACTTTAAAAGTCATTTCTGATGGACAGGGTAATTATGCAATACATCCATTATTAATATTCTTTTTCGGGTGAAAAAATTGAGGCTCAAAAATCTTAAATATCTTATTAATAAATGGTGGAACAAAGTTCATGTATAAATGTAAGGTGTGATAATGCCTGAATATGCCTCAGTATTTGCAAGTTTACAATAGAGGGAGGAGCTATCCTCAATAGCTGCTTTTCAGTTCTGTTCTCCGTGCTTAACCACTTCCAAATTCCTTTAGATGCCGCTAAATCTGAGAATGATAATAACAAAAGCATCTATGCTTGTGGATAGTTCAAAACCCTACTGGTAGTGTTATTATGTTTGTTTTTTTAATTCTTTCCCAATTATTGTGAGATAGTCCATGATGTTCTTTCCATTTACTAATGAGGAAAATCGAGGCTTAGAGTGATCAAATAATTTGATCAGGGTCTTGCACCTAGTTAATGGCAGAACTTGGATTTAAACCACAGATTTCTTCAAACTCTAAAACCCTGCTCACTGGTGTACTAGATGATACTGCTTCCCATAAAAAGCTCATTGACCATTTATTATGTGCCAGGCATGGTGCTAACAACTTTAAATATATTATTTCATTTAATCTTTACAACAGTCTAAGTCTACAAAGGGAGGTTAAATCATTTTCCAGTCACACAGTTGATGAGTGGCAGAGTTGGGTTTGTAAAACCATCTTTGTGGTTCCTGAGGCTAAAATCCTACTCTCCATGATACAGTTTCCTCTAAGCACCTAGCCTGAAGTTGTAGAACTACTAAGAAACAGAATAATGAGATAAATATTTTCAGCTCTATTAATATAGTTAGGCAAGGTGGTGGTATGGAAAGAAGGGACACAGAACTTAGCATCAGATCAGTTTGTGTTCTAATTTTCATTTTTCACATTCTGATTATCTGACTTTGAACATGTACTTATTTTATTTGTAACGGGGGTCATAATATTTACATGACAAAACTGTCAAAGGGATTAGAGAAAATATACATAATATTTGTGGCATAGGGTAGAAAGCCAACAAATTGTAGTAATTTCTATTACATTTTCACTTGTCCGTCCTTTAGATAAACATCTCTACTAGAGTTTATTTGCAGAATGGAAAAACAGAGTTTGCACTAGATGTAAAATACTCATCCTTTGCATTATACAGCTAAATTAAAGCATAATTAACTTGTCCCTGGTGTGGTGATCCAGCTGCTGTAATGTGCCTTATAAAAGACTCCCACTAACAGTGTAAAAGCATTCCTATTTCTCCACATCCTCTCCAGCATCTGTTGTTTCCTTGTGATTCCTCAAGGATTTAGAACTAGAAATACCATTTGACCCAGCGATCCCATTAATGGGTATATACCCAAAGGATTATAAATCATTCTACTATAAAGGCACATACACATGTATGTTTATTGCAGCACTGTGCACAATAGCAAAGACTTGGAACCAACCGAAATGCCCACCAATGTTAGGCTGGATAAAGAAAATGTGGCACATACACACCATGGAATACTAGGCAGTCATAAAAAAAGGATGAGTTCATGTCCTTTGCAGGGACATGGATGAAATTGGAAACCATCATTCTCAGCAAACTAACAGGAACAGAAAACCAAACACCGCATGTTCTCATTCATAAGTGGAAGTTGAACAATGAGATCATATGGGCACTGAGAGGGGAACATCACACACCGGGGCCTTTTGGGTAGTAGGGGGCTAGGAGAGGGATAGCATTAGGAGAAATACCTAATGTAGATGACAGGTTGATGGGTGCAGCAAACCACCATGGCACGTGTATACCTATGTAACAAACCTGCAGGTTTTGCACATGTATCCCAGAACTTAAAGTATAAAAGTAATAATAATAATAAAAGCCAAGATGTTCAAAATGAGTAATCTGTTAGATATGTGTAGAATTCCATAGCTATGGTTTATGGTTTTGTTTTTGTTTTTGTTGTCAGAATCAGGGCCTCATCTAGTTTATGTGAACACATTGATTGAATTACATAAACATAATTTCTATGAGCAGGTGCAGACCTAAGGATATAAAACTCTGTAAAGAGACATTTTTTTCTTTTTTAAACTTTTATTTTATATTTAGGGGTACATGTGAAGGTTTGTTATATAGGTAAACACATGTCACAGCGGCTTGTTGTACATATGATTTCATCACCCAGGTATTTAGCTCACTATCCAATAGCTATCTTTTCTGCTTTTCTCCCTCCTCTCACCCCCACCCCCCGTCAAGTTGACCCCAATGTGTGTGGTTTCCTTCTTTGTGTTCGTAAGTTCTTATCATGTAGCTCTCACTTACAAGTGAGAACATGTGGTATTTGGTTTTCTGTTCCTGCATTAGTTTGCTAAGGATAATAGCCTCCAGCTTCATCCATGTTCCCACAAAAGACATGATCTCGTTCTTCTTTTATGACTGCATAGTGTTCCATGATACTATGTGCCACATTTTCTTTATCCAATCTGTCATTGATCAACATTTACGTTGATTCCATATCTTTGCTATTGTGAATAGTACACTATGAACATTAGTGTGCACGTGTCTTTATGGTAAAACGATTTATATTCCTCTGGGTATATACCCAGTAATGGGATACTGGTTTGAATGTTAGTTCTGTTTTTAGCTCTTTGAGGAATCACCATACTGCTTTCCACAATGGTTGAACTAATTTACACTCCCACAAACAGTGTATAAGTGTTCCCTCTGTACAAGACACAATTGGCTTAACTCTTTATGGTTGCCTTGCTCAAATAACCCTGAAGATTAAAAAATCAAAAACCTCTGAAGATTCAAAGCAATTTGTAATCCAGTCTCAGAGAAGTTAAGTACTTGACTAGGGTTAAAGAACTAGTAAGAAAGCTGGACTTCAGTAAAAGTCTTTCTACCTCAAGCCCAGTGGTCTTTCCATGAGGTCTGCTGCCTTCAATGATGGTTTATCAGATCGGATCAAGCATATTACAAAAAATCCAAGATTTAATAATCTGAACAGTTATGACACAAAAATAGTAATCAAGACCTTTAAGTATTTCCTTTTCAAATGAGACTCCTTACTTCACATTTTAGTTTTACTCAGCAATTAGTTTGAATAATAGTTTTGTGACCTGCAATAATGTTTTTACATAATTGTCAAATATAAAAATTCTAAGAAATTCTAAAAATTCTAAGAAGGCCTGCAGTCTGCAGTTCCTCAATGAGAGCTCCGAAGTCATTTTAAAATATCTAAGATAAGGTATATACTTTCTAGAAACCACCTAATTTTATTTGTACCCTTTTCTAATTGTCTATTAGTACTACTTTATTTAACTTTTAAATAGACTTACTTTTAATCAGGGTCTTCATGTTAAAAATGTCACACCCAGAAGTAAAAGAAATTACATGCATGAGATGAAAGTGCAATAGACACCATTTGCCATAATAAACAACTCAGCAGTTTTTTAACACATGGCCCATATTAAGCAATTGAGAAATCTGGCACCTTTGCAAATAATTCTGGCACGGACTTGAAAATGCGGATTTCTGGATTCTTTGGCCCAGTTAAAAAAAAAAATGTAGTTTATTTCTACCCAAAGACGACAATAATTATTGCCAAATTAATGAATAAATAATAAAACATCTAGATAACAGAAAGAAGCTCATTTTATTTAGAATATAATCATACATCAATTTTTCCCTAAACAAATAAACAAACAAAACCTTAACTTATGGCAATTGCTATATGTCACACACTATGCTGAGTATTGCGGATTTAGTGATAAATGAACAATTCCTGCCCCAAGGAGCTCACGCTCCAATGTAGAGTAAAAGATTGTAAAAACAACATTCAATATAATACAGGTATGCTTATGATATTTTGAATGCATAGAGCAAGAGGCAATTAATTATGTTTGGCTGGAGCTGTACAGGGATCATGGAAGGAGATGACATTTGAATTGTTATTAAAAAGATAAGTCATTTGGCAGAGAGAAAAAAAGAATGTTTAGCAGTGGATTTTGGACAAGCCACTAAAACTGTTTAGGTTAATGTTACTACACAAGAGTACCAGAATATACAGTTTTGCTGCTGTGCTGCTGTAGTTATTAATTTACTTCCAAATCTAGCTACAGATTTTGAAAACATTTCTTTTCTCTATTATGAAAGCACTAGTTAAGTATTGCAAATAGTTTGTGGTAACAAACTTTTTCCTCATTATCTATTATCAAAGGAGGGCAGTCACCAGGGAGGATCAAACCATCAAAACTGGCATATGTAAAGTTCATGGCCAGTGTCCCCAGCTTGCTGTTTGTAAGTTTGTTTTCCTACTTGTTGGCATCTGCTGCCTTCTCCTGCCAGACCCCAATGTTTCCTTGCCTTTTATGTTTGCCATTATTAAAATATGCTTTCCTGAATGATTTTTTGTTTCCAAATTAGTTTCTTCATGTTGGATATTTCCAATGAGAAAAAAACAAAATGTTGCTTTCTAAATATAGCAACCAAACTTTGGAGCATCTTTGTGACTTCCGATTTGGTTTCATAGGGACATAACGCAATGACAAAGTGAGCATTCATGTTATTTATTAGTGTGATGCTTAGAGACAAAAATGAGAATTTAATTCCCCAAAGAACTGATGTTTCACAGAGAATTTTATTTTATTCTTGATCTTGAGCCTTTTTTCCAACACTTATTACACTTTTTGTAAAGGTCGAGATAGAATCCCTTTGAACCATTGTTAGAGCCCATTCCCAGAGATGGTTCCTGTGAAGAAACATGAGGTTTTGTTTGCCTTTTAAAGAATTCACTAGTTCTTTATACTATTGTGATTCACTGTCTGAGTGTAAAGCTATTTCAAGACATTCTTTGTGGACTGCTGTTTCAGATCTCCTTTATCAAACTACAGTGGCCCATGGGGTTCCTTGCTCAATACTCTTGCATCTTTCTTTATTCCATGTGACAAATCCTGGCTATTATTTTTGAAGCCAAACAGTATTATTAGATATCCATGCTGCAATATTATGACCTTTGGGCCAATTTTGGGACACCCAACCCATGTGTTAAATGAATTAGAGATATGTTGCAATTATTTAGAAAATCAAAATCAAAAGATCCAAGAGCCTAACAAGATGCATCCAGATAATTGAGACTCTGAAGTTTTTACTTAAATTATCCATAGATATAGAACATCAAGTTCTCTCTTTTGGTGTTTTGAGGAGCGATCCCCTTGTGGCAGGTCTGTAGAAGCTTAACAATAAAAGTTTTCATAATTTTAACAATGTAGAAAGCCTGAGTCTAGTCAACTCTCTCATTTTATATAGATAAACCAAGGCTCAGAGAGGTTAAGGGATTCTTTCCTGTTAGAAGGAGAATAGGGGCTACCAGAACTGTCTTTCCTTCTAATGGTAAATTCTGCTTTCTTTACTATGTCATAAGAGTTTTATGATAATGACTCCATTTTTATATCACTGCAGCTGATACTTAAAATTAATAGTGCAGATTGGGAAGTGGGCTGTGGGGATAAACTTTGGGGTCAATTATGCCCAAGTAAGAACTCATTTCTGGCTCTTAAATACTCTGAAGTTGGGCAAGATTCACTTTCTTCAGTTATAAATGGAGGGAAATTCTATGAGGTTGTTTGCAGGGTTAATAAAATACAGAGAGCTGTTAGCATAGAATTCAACATAGATTGGCCACTTTAAAAAGGTAATAATGTGAATCTGCCTAATAATAATGACAAATATTGTTACTAAGCGGAAGCTTACTAGGGTGACTGTTTAGAAGATCTTGGCATGAGATTAAGTCAGGATGTCCTGTGATAGACTGTTGTGGCAACTGTTACTTTCTCTCTGTGATGCCTTTCACAACTCGAATGAGACAATCATTTGCATAATAAATTTCTCAGTGTCTTCTAGACTGTGGATTCCGAGTACCTATAGATCTCCAGGAGAACAAGGACAGGTCTATCCTGTTTACCATTCTATCTATCCCCCTCCAACCCACCCCTATCAAGTAATGTATGTCACAAAACAAGAACTGGTGCTTCACCAGATACTTCCGTCCTTTAGGATGTTGGTTTTGTGATTAGGTAATCATTTCTTCCTTCTGCAAAATTTGTATTCTGCATGTGTATATATTAATGCTGGGGAATTCCCAATACTAAAGGGGCATTCACTGTAGGAAGAAAGGCAGTTCACAAATGTCCTAAAATTGGATGCAAATATTTGTGTGTAAATGTGTCCATGTAATTTTTATATAGGCAGTCTATTTTTTACTCTATCTGAAGGCTTTAGGTATAAATTTTTTCATTTTCATAGGTATCCCTGACTATTTCATACATGTGGTCTGATCACTTCTCTAAAATACACTTTTCTAGAATATTCTATTATTTTTCTTGCTTGAGATAGCTGTTTAACTTTTTTGTAAGCTTCTTAGTGGTTCAGAGCACAAATATAATTTCTTTTAGACTTTCCTCCACAGCAATTAGTTCTAGACTCTGCCAAAATAAAGATACTCAATAAAGTCTCTTTGAATAAATGAATACAAGCATACTTAATAAATTCTTCTTTAAATAGAATTAAAACTGTGTAGTTTTCATTCGATAGGAGGAGTTTCAACTGGACGTGGCCAAAAACAGAACTGAAATTTCAACTGACAAACACAAAATTCAAATGTATATACACTGGCTCTGCTGGGTGATTTTACTTCAGTTTCACCACTGACTCTCTCAATACAAAATGTGTTGCCTTTTCAATCACTATTCATCTAGGGAAATTTTTTTCTCAGTGGGAAAACATTTAGTATTCCATTGCTAAAGCCGTATATTAGACAGACCTCCCAAATTTATGTATTCATTGAAAACTAGCAACCCATAATGTCAAAACTTTATTTATGTGTAGAATGTATCCACTTGTTTTAAAAAGTATCACTTGTCGTTTCTGTCAGAATGAGTTCAGAAATTATCTATCACTTGACCTATTTGATATTAACCTACAATAAATCTTGTGTTCTATCTTATCACTGGCACTGCCTTTCCACACCCCACTGAATATGTTCAGGGTACAGAATATTCACTTTCCAAAAACCCATAACAGATGAATGATATCAGTGTGAGTTAAGTCACAACCATATTTATGATTTATTTATTTTGAACATATTTTATTTTCTGAGCAGTTGCAGCTTTAGCAAAAAAAATTGTGCAAGAAGTATACAGAGTCTTCATATCCTCCCTCTACTTCCAACCCCTAGCTTCTGGTATTATTAACATTTTGTCTTCATGTAATATATTTGCAACAATTGATCAAACAATATAGGTACATTAATATTAACCAAGTATTAGGGTTCACTCTTGGTATTGTACATAATACAGGTTTGGACAAATGCATAATGTCATATATCATTACAGTATGATACAGAATAGTTTTGTTGCCTTAAAATACTCTACATTCCACCTGTTCTTTCCCTACACCCAGCCCCAAGCCCCTGACAACTACTGACCTTTTTGCTGACTCCATAGTTTATCCTTTTCCGGAATATCTTATACTTTGAATCATACCAGTATGATTTTTTACACACTGGCTTCTTTCACTTATCAATATGCCTTGAAAGTTCCTCCCCATCTTTTTATTCCTTCATCGCTCATCTCTTTTAAGTTTGAATAATATACAGCCGTATTTATATAATGATTGTTTTCTCATAACAAAGAGAGTTATCTGAGGTGTCATGAAGTGGAAAGAATAGGACTTTGGAGCCTGAAACCATGGATTTTGAAAGTGACTTTGCTGTTTTAGCTGTGTGAGTTTGGCAATTTATTAAAGATCTTAGGCTTCCAGGTTTGCTGACTTTCAAATGAAGAATATTAACACATATCTTGAAATGTTCATGAAAAAAAAAATCACATGTAAAATCATAGCACAGTACCTGGGCATGCCAGCATCAGCAGAAGCAGCAGCTGTGATGGTCGTAGAAGTAATAGTAACATTCATGGCATACAAAGATTTTTTTTTCAGTGATAAATATCTACATTAAATGAGTATTACTTATTTTATAAATTCAGATAGACCAGAACAATGACTAATAATCAGATAAGGGTATACAGTCAATTGATAAAAAACACAATAAATGAAAATCAAAGACCTCAATCTAATACAAAGAAATAAGCAAGCAAAGTAAAGAGAGATGAGATGGAAAAAGAGCTCCCATTTAATACACATAGATGGCTAAGAATTTTTGAAATGGAAAGCTTTTTAAGTTGTTGATGTAACTTTTCAGTTTTAGGAAAGAAAAGTTTGTGCACATGAATATTAGGCTACTTTGAAATATTTTAAATTGCTTCATGTTTTCTAAGTATGTGTATATGTCTTCATAAATAGTCCAACAAGTATTTTAGTTAAAGACTGTAGATTAAAAGGAAAGTAAAGCAGTATAGATTCATAGACTGTTTACAGTCACCATTTTCTCTTTCTTCCTTCATCCCTTTATTAAAATTTTAATGAATTATGTGCCTGAAAAACATTTGAGTTTTAAATACAGAAAAAACTGAAGAAAACAAAACATTTTTAAGCATTAACTAAGTCAGAGCTTTGAGTTTCCAGACCTGGCATCAGTGAATCTACTTTGAGATGGAGGCAGGGAGGTCAATGAGTCAGCGAATTCCTTGTCTGACAAGATGATTTCAAGTATTAAGTGCAAAGAGAAGAAAATAATTTACCAACGATAAGACCACAAAAAAAGAACCCAAGATGATTTAGAACAGAGGGTGGCAAACTTTTTTTTGCTTTGTTTTGAAATGAGGTCTCACTCTGTCACCCAGCCTGGAATGCGATAGTATGATCTCCGCTCATTGCAGCCTCCACCTACTGGGTTCGAGCGATCCTCCCACCTCAGCCTTTCATGTGGCTTGGACTACAAGCGCACACCGCCACACCTGGCTAATTTTAGTATTTTTGGTGCAGACTGAGTTTCACCATATTGCCCAGGCTAGTCTCCAATGCCTGGGCTCAAGCGATCCACCGACCTCAGCCTCCCAAAGTGCTATAGGCGTGAGCCACCACACGAGGCCAGCTTTTTCTATAATGGGCAAAATAGTAAATATTTTAGGCTTTGTTGGCCCTATGGTGTCTGTTATTACTACTCAATGCTAATATTGTAGTATATAAGTAGCCACACATGTCTATAAAAAATGGCTATGCTGTGTTTCCATATAGCTTTCTTTATAAACGTAGATGGCTAGATTTGACCATGTTGCTGACTTCTGGTTTAAAAAATGAGAAAAAAGACTGGAATTAACTGGAAAACATTTTATTCAGTTTACAAACTAAAATGACTAAACAAATTACTTTTTACCAAAGACTGAGAAGTTGATAGTGTAAAAAAACGATAAAGATTAATATTATGACATCATGCAAATAATTGTGTGAGAAGTAATACAGCTTTTTAAAGAAGTATTTGTCAAGCAATTGGCAGAAATAGACATTGCTGTTTTTGGATAATGGAAGAACACAGATTTTAGAATTGGAATTGGGCATATCTTGGTTTTTAATCTGGTCATTTATGGGTTTTATGGGAATGTTACTTATCCTTGCTGAGCCTTAGTTTCTCTATTTGTAAAATATAAATAAATCCCACCTCATAAAATTGTTATATACTTGAAGCAAAAGAGCTGGCATAAAGCATTTAGTATAACTCCTGGAATTTAGTAAACACACTCAAGAAATTTACAGGGAATTATTCACTTGTTGGGTAACATAAATTTCAATATGGAAAGTTGAAACAAAAGTAATACTGGCACCTTACAAAATTGTAAGGATTAAATAATGTATGAAAAATACTCAGTGCGGTACCCGGCACCTAGTAAATGTTTAGTTGATATTAGCTGCTGCTTATGCTGCTGTTGTTGTTATTATTGTTATTAAATACACTAATATACAGGATCTATACGTTCATAAGTGAGTTCAACATGTACAGGATAGAATATGACAAATGCCTTGACAAAGATACTGAAGTCACATATGATTAGGGGATCAGAATAGGATTCAGAGAGAAATAACAGTTGAGCTACCTGGCTAGAATGAAAACCATTTTAATTAAAGCAGCTGAAAGATATTGAAGATAAAACAAAGGACGAGAGCAAAGGAAGAGAAGCAAGGTTTTAATGGGTACATGCAATCAGCAGTAACTCAATATAATACTGTTTATAGATTCTACATTTCTTACTCATACCTCAAAACAATCCTGTGTGCTGGATATTATCATACATCTTTGAGGAAAAGCAGTCTGGATTCAAAAAAACTTAATGATTTGGCTGGGCACAGTAGCTCACGTCTGTAATCCCAGCACTTTGGGAGGCCGAGGCGGGCAGATCATGAGGTCAGGAGATCGAGACCATCCTGGCTAACACGGTGAAACCCCATCTCTACTAAAAATACAAAAAATTAGCCGGGCATGGTGGCGGGCACCTGTAGTCCCAGCTACTCAGGAGGCTGAGGCAGGAGAATGGCATGAACCTGGGAGGCAGAGCTTGCAGTGAGCTGAGATCGTGCCACTGCACTCCAGCCTGGGCGACAGAGCGAGACTCCATCTCAAAACAAAACAAAACAAAACAAAACAAAAAAACAAACAAAAAAAAGCTTAATGACTTTTCTTAAGATCATACAAGTAACATGCTGATCCTGGAATTGAACTTCAATCATTTCTCCCATTAATGCAAGTGTAATATCCACTCTACCATACACACACTCTACAATCAAGTGGAGCTTAGTAAAGGCATAATCCCCCATATATAGGTCATTGTTACTCTTTGATCATGTAAATATATTTTACATCTCACGTTTCATTCACTAATCACAAATATTTATATCTTTAATTTCATTTATCTTAGTTAAAAAAAATTTTGAGTTCCTAATATGTGTCAGGTACTATACTAAAGAATGGTATACATCAGAAAAGAAAAGAGATAAAGCTATATTCAACATAGTTATGGGTTTCTGTTTGTTTTACTTTTAGAAAAGTATTTTTGAGACTGAGTTAGGTATATGGTATGTATACAATGTTAGTATTTCCCTCAGAAAAAAGCACAAACTAATATGTTATCTAATTATCATTCTACTGCTCTAAATAACAGTATGAAACCACTGATGCCCCAAAGTCATTACAAAGCAAAATTAGATCTCCATATAGCAGATTTTGGCTGATACTTACTTTTAAAATTTTGTTTTATCTTTTACACTACGAAATCACAATTCCATTTTAGAGCACATGGTGATGACATTGTATTTATTTTAATCAAAATTTACAAAAATACAACTTAAAGAACAAACCTTTATCGATAGAAAGTTTTCTTGAAATAGTCAAGGTCAAACAAAAAAAAAAAAGAAAAGAAAGAAAGAAAACAAGTACGCTTATGAGCAAACAACAGGGAGAAAACTTGTACGGCCTTTTCTTGAGAGCAGCGATAAAAACACAGAGTTTGTTTATAATAAGACAAATGCAGTCTACATTTCAAAATTGGTCATTTCTGCATTTATATCTTCGCAGGTTCAATGTACTTTTTAAAATGTGAAACTTGTTCTTACTAGTTTTCAGTCCTAAAGATTCATCTTCCATGGAACAGCTGGATCTAATTAGAATCCAAAGTTCTGATTCCACTTGATCTGATTTCCCCATCTGTATGGAGTCATTAAACCATAAATAGTGTAAGCTATAACTTCCAGTTCAAACCAGAAAGGAGCTGGCAATCACAGCTCCTGTTATTCAGGGGTCACTGAAATTTCTGTTGAACATCCCAGCATTTCCATATGGGCTGACTCAATCGTTTTGAATTTTTCCACCTCTAAGAGTATAAATGAAGAACCATGGCTTTTCTGCAGTTCATCTTTTCATTTCTTTTTATTTGAAGATACATACAAATCTGCAGTATCAGATTTAGGGATAAAATATTCTCTATTATCACCAACACCTTGTTGCACACTTTTGTTACTTATTTTGTTTTATATTCCATATGGAAGGGTGTAATTCCTTGTATTTTCTCCTTTGTCCATAAATTGGGTATTTAATGGAATTATGTAATTAAAAATTAAGAATATAAAAGAGTTCATCCTTTGCCAATCCCATCATTTTACAGATGTAGAGACGGAGTGTCAAAAGTTATTTGACTTGTCTTAAGCTCACACATAAGAGACACAGGAATGAAGCTGCAGACTTCTGAGTTCTTAACTGGCATTTATCTCAGCCTTCAGACTGACGAGACTAGGAAACTCTGCCAAAGAGAACATAATGTTTCTCCACATTTATCGTCTGACTTCTTCTTTTTACATAATATAAGTTCATTGTCAGTTTTACAAATCAGAGAATAAAGAGAAAAATAATATTCATCCAAAAGGAATCACTGTTAAAAAATTTAGATTTTCTGTTTCCACACATTTTCTGCATACTGTTTTTCACCCTTCCTGCTTTAATATATTTTATCTTGTTCCTAGGTAATTAACCAAGCCTCCTGAGCATGGTTTTCAATAGCTAAATGGTATCTTGTAGAAGTGCACCACTATTTAAAACAGCATTTTATTGCTAGATAGCTTGTTTCCAATTTAGTTATATAATAATGCTATGATGATAATCCATGTACTTTGCTCTTTTGCACATCTTTGTTTGTGTCCTTAGGATAGATTCTTTGAATTGGAATTCTTGGGTCATCAGATATACATTTTAAGCCTTCTGATATCTGTTGCCAAATTGTCCTTCTGAAAAGGCTATGCTAGTTTAAAGTTATACTCTCAGAATATGAAAGTTTTGCTCTTTCTGCACATACAACTAGTATTTCACATTATCATTTCCTAATAATTTCATGTTTGAGAGGTAAAATAATAGCATCTTATTTTAATTGGTGTTACTTTTGTTAAAACTGGACAGTTTTTACCCATGCTTCTTGGATATTTCTACATATATCAATAACTACAGAGAGTGGTCAAATTCAGAAATTGTAGATGAGAAAAAGAATAATCAATTTTCATTGAGAAGATCAGGGAAAACATTTAACTAGTCTTTAGGAGTCATTGGGAAATCACTTGGAAGTATGGAACTGAAAGGAATGAATGAAGAAGTAAAAGAATATTTAGGTTTCATTATGGAAAGATAATAGTGAAAACTGAACACAGCAGAGATATACAACAAATGAGCCAGAGAGACACAAGTAAGTTTCCAAATCCAGTCCTGTGAGCAATCAGCAAGAAGAGTTGTGATCAGGGCATCATTTAAAGGCCCACGGAAAAGCAAACTAAAGGAACAAGAAACAACCCAGCAATTTCTGTGATTGAACCATAGATCTTTAGAGTGGGAAGGGACCTTGGAGATGCTCTAACCCTTACATGCAGTTTCCACATGAAGAAACTGAGCAGTTAAGTGCTTTGCCTAGGGTCTCATCTTGTTAGAAAAGTCAGAAATAGAATCCAGGCCTCCTAATTCCCTTTGGAATGCTCACTGTACAATTTTACAAGACGGAAACATCTTGAGGCAGAGTTTTAACATTATGCTTGTCCCTTGAATGAATAATTTAACTTCTGTGTAACTCAGTTTTCTCATCTTTAAAATGAGAGAACAGGACCAAATAAACATGAGCATTCTTTGACGTTATCAGAGTTACTGGATTTCATGTGTGGATAGCTCACACTCAAGTTGTTTGTTTCCGGGCCATGCTAATCTTTAAAAAAAAATTGTGTTTCCCTGCATATATGCTTTTAAATAGCTGAACTGCTTTCTTCTTCCCTGTGGTCAGGTAATTCAGAAACTGTTCTGGTTTTTGTTTTGAATTGAATTTTCTGAGCAAAATTGTTTCTAGGCCAAGATGATTTATAAGATATTTTAGACCCCAAAGCATTCTTTTAAGAAAGTTATAAACAACTGTGAATGGGGACAGGGCCATTTGACTGCATATTTTTCTGGCTCAAGAAAAACTAGTAGGATATATTAAATATTATGTTTCATTGCAATTGAAAGGGTCCTCCATTGCTTTTCACTATATATAGAGATAGACTT
This sequence comes from Theropithecus gelada, assembly GCF_003255815.1. Classification (NCBI taxonomy): domain Eukaryota; kingdom Metazoa; phylum Chordata; class Mammalia; order Primates; family Cercopithecidae; genus Theropithecus; species Theropithecus gelada. The sequence goes on along the minus strand of NC_037668.1, from coordinate 99,540,851 downwards.
TTACCTTCTTTCCTTACTGTTTATGATTTTGTGGATAATATTTGAATGGGCTATGACATAACAGTTTGATTTCAGGGAAATATGTCAGCGATGTGGCCACATGTATACTATAATAAGTTTACACAGTGTCACAAGCCAGGCTGTTTAATGTTTGTGGGTATGAAGTGACTACTGTAGTTCAGTGTGTAGTGTTAATAAGATTGAGATCATGTGTTCAATTCCTGGTTTCTTTCACTGTTAGCTACAAAGAGTGACATTAGTCATAAAGGTGAATAAAGGATAAACTATAGAAGACTCAGTATAAATCTATCTGTACCATGTGGAAACTGACAAATGAACAATAGCTCTCACATGAATCATTGAATGGTCACTGTGGCTTATCAGGAGGGAGGAGGAAGCAAAAAGGAAAATGGCTTGCAGATAGTTCATCTGCTAACACCGTTCATGTACTAACACCATCGACTTATGTGTGGCCTCAGATGTTTATTGTGGTCAAATGACTATTTCTTCACCAATAATATGAATAAAAAGGTGGGAAAGATATAGTGCTTTCCTTCCTTGCTAGAGATAAGAGCAATGCAAATTCTATAGAATTCAGCAAAATTTTGGCAGATCAAACTTCTCACAGTTATTTGTAAGGCTATGTTAAGGACCCCTGAGTTGAAAAAAGAATGATTACTTTGTGTGAGCATTTAGAAACCCTACAAAATGTATTTGGGGACCCAGTTGGTTCTCAAGAATGAAAATGGTGAGAAATGAAACTTTCCTGTGGGTTAGGCTCAGGGCTGAATAAAGGTTATGAAAAATGAGTGGGATTGAGTCCAAAGAGCCACGAATACTTTAGGGCCACTATAAAGGATTCTCTTGGTTTTGCTTTTACCAATAAAGTAGCTATTCCATTGGCATGTCTTCTTCTATAATGTGAATTTGGCATGGCTCGAGTCACCTTCTAAACATGAAGATTATTTTTACCTAAGATGAGATACTATATCCATAGTTCACTATTTTCTTAGTGTTTTCACTCATAGTCTGTTTCTTAAATAATAATTATTAGTAGAAATATTAGTCTATGCAGGGACAATAATTTATATTAGAATTGTTAATTCAATTGTATATAAGTTGTCCTTTATTGATGTCATTGATAACCTTTCAGTATTTCTCTTGTAAAGTCCCTGAAGAGCCCTCTCAGTAATGCAGCAAGAAAAAAAGATCAGTTTTCTCTCTGAGACTTATCTATTGTTATTACCTCTGGTCAAGGATAAACAGACTCAGTTATGGCTTGCTGAGAAATAATACATGTATTTTCAAACATAAAGAGAGAAGCCATTTTTCAAATGTGTGATGCTCATTAATTATTTTTTCATTCCTCAAACAGATTGTCTTGCTCTCTGGTACACATTCTAAATTAGGGGAGTCAGGATGAACTAATGTGTTAAAATTTCTAACCTAAGACCAATCTTTCTTTTAATTGTCATGTTCTATCGTTTTCAGGAAAAAATAGTCAGTTAATTTCTGGATATTTCTGGCAGACTTCCTAAGTAACAAAGGTTCAGGTCAGTTATATTCAGAGCCAGTTATAAATTTCTAGACTATGCTTCTTTTCCCAGAGACGATATTATGCCAGTTCAGATGGCCTTCTAATTTATATGCACTATCCCCTGGGAGATCAAAGAAAAGAAAATGAACTACTGTTTTAAAAAAATTGTATTATTCATAGACATGTATATGAATGTGTGTGTATGTGTTCATGCATATGTGTGTATATGTGTAAAACAATATGTGTATTCATGTACATATGTATTCAACTATATATATGTGTGTATATGTATACATAAACAAGCACATACATATATTGTTGGAAATGGCAAAATTCCCTCCCAGTTTGGAAAGACAAAAATATTGTCACGGTAAACTTTCACATTTGGCGGCAAAATGTCACTAGTATTTCCACTTCTGCAAGGTAAGGGGGCAATAGAGGGAAAGGATAAAATTCTGAGAAGTAATTATTCTTCCCTAAGAATATTGTAATCCAAAAATACCTGTCTAAAATCCATGACCTATGTAGTGCCAGGCAGCCAAGCAGTGATTAAATATGGAACTTCCCAATCATTACTCAACTTTCCTACAGCCCAATATATGTCAGCTGATTAACCCTGATTGAAATTTAATACCCATTTTTCCTACTGTACCTAATCTGTCAAAGAACTACAGACAACGTGGAGATAAATGTTAGCCTCTTACTTCCGGTATATTCTTCAAACGTCCAGAAACTTTAGACTTAGTCATTTCCTCTGAAAGATGTTAAATCTTACCAAGAACTTATAAAATGGTTCTACTTAATATTTTAAAAACAGAAAAAGTCCTAAGGTAATGATTTATTTCACTTATTCGTTACTGCATTATAAAAAATAATTATTGAGAGAAGATATTTTTTTCTGCTGTGGGAATGAGAAAAATCCCCTTATTCAGGAGTATGTTGTATTTCTAAGACTATATTATGTGAACAAATGTTGGTATCTGATAAATAGCACTAATATTAAGTGTTTATATTTCTTTCTGCATTCGAAGATTAAACTGTTTGAGAGGATTACTGCTGTCCTGAATATTTAGTATATTGAGCTGTCACTCTTAAACTGTATCATAAAGTTTTGTTTATGTAACAGTCAACAAATGTCAGTGCATACTATGTGAAAAGCACTCTGAAAGTACTTACATTATTCAAAATCAGAAAATGTGTGGTTCCTCTAAAAATAAGTCCACAGAGGAGCATAATCAAAGACTTCTCCTAGAACTGAAAAAAGCAAAACTGAAGAGCATGATGCAAACCTGACTTTTTACGCAGGTTGGTTTCCGATTTGAGTTTGAGGGTGCAAAAAAGAACACCTTGATATAGATTGTCAAGGTAGCAAAATTATATAAAGTTTAGAGTTGTATAAATGTGTAAATTGTGTGAGGACAGCAAGTAGGAAAGCCAGTAGAAAAATATCTAAAGAGAGAAATTGTTTGAGGGGAAAAAAATACTCCTTTCCAGCAGACTTCAGAATACTTCATTTATAATAAATATGTGAACAGATAGTAGCCTGGGGAAGTTATTGAAATAAGCCCCTGGATAAGCATCTCTCTAGTACTGGAAATAACACAGGAGGCTTCTGGTCCCAGTGAAAATCCTTTCAATGTTAATAATAAGGATAATTACTTCTTATAAATGTTGTTCCAGGCTTGCTGTTATGCAATTTAATATTTTTCCTATTTAATCCTTACCATAGTTGACACCATTTTCATTTGAAATAGGTAGAAATTGAAGCATGTATTTTAAGTAGCATTCTCAAGACCTCGCACACCTATTATAGTTATTCAACAACTATGTATTGAGTGCTTATCATATGCCAGACATTGTCTCACAGTCTTGAGTTACATGAATAAATAAAGCAGACCCTGGCTTCATGGAGCTTCCACTTTAGCAAAAGGCAGGCAATAAACAACTGGCATTAAAAGCAATGGAAAACAAGACAAGGTAAATGATATATTAGAAAACAATAAGCATTGTGGAAAAAAGAGTAACGTAGAGAATGTAAAGAGAGATTGGGTTTTAGAAATTATGTTCTTAATGGTGTTTTCAGTGTAGGACTCAGTGAGAATGTGGTATGTGAGCAGGGACTAGAAGGAAGCAGGAAGCTGGTTAGGTGGCAATCTAGGGATTAGTATTCTAACCCTGGGGAAAAACTAGTGTCAAAACCCACAGGTCAAACTGGTGTGACTAGAGAGGAAATAAAATCAAATAAAGAATAGAAGTCAGTCAGGGAGTCACAAAGGCCAAAGAAGCAGCCCATAGGGACCAGTGTAGTGGTTTTAGCTTTTGCTTCCAAAGAAAAGTTGAATGCTTTTGGGCAGCAAGGACCTCTCCATTACCAGATCAATGGAATGAGATTTTAGCTGTACAAGAAAAGAATGCTCCTCCATTACTTTGGGTACCTTTCTCTGTGGCAGTGTAAAATTTTTGCCTCAGGAAGTTAATATCATATTTTCTAGAAGTAATAAAAACTGCCATCAATTGTTTATTGTTCACTTAAATTTGATTCAGTTTTTGCAAAATCCATAGGAAAGCTAATGAATGACTTCTATTAACTGTTTATAATTCCAGATCATATCAAATATTAGTCCTGAAGGCATTCTATTTACCACCAGACAAGTCTGGATTGTTTCTGAAGTCTTATTGGATTTAGGAAAATTACAATATTTCAGAGTCTGAAATTGAAGAAGCTTAGAGTTTACAAATTGCAGCAACCACCTACATGAGTATACATTTGTGTTTGATCATGATTGGAATGGTGAAAATTTTAAGAATAGCAATATCTTTTTCTCTCTTTAAGGCTAATTCCTCTACCCATCCTGCTTCTTAGGAGTGGGTCTTGGAAACACAGAGTCAACATAAAGGCTGATATATTTATTTCAGATAAATTTAGCCTAGTATAACTGAAAAGCCAGTGAACTATGTATCCAATGCAACTTTTGTTGCCTATCTTTGCAATGTCTTCCAAAATTTAACTACTAATTTTCCAGCAAATCATTTTTTCTGGGCTAAAGTACTCCCACTATATCACCAATATCATCACCATCACTGAGAAGATGTTGGCTGACACGTAAGGTCTCTCCTGCCCAAACAGGTTGCATTAATGTACTCTGGTAACTGTGATCTATAGATTTGTTGACAAGCCTAACATCATGGCAAGAATATGCATGGAAAAACTTCAGATCAGGGGAGGATAAGGGTAAATATTTGGGGATTTATGTGATTTTATGCCATTTTGTATCACACTGAGGACAAGGCTGCCTACTTCATCAGGCTGACCTGTGTGCCCAAAGCAAGAATAGCTGCTCTGCCTATTTGAAGTGATTGGTAGCACCAAGTTCATGGTTTTACTCCTTTGTCCAGTCTTTTTATTCACCTTCTTTATTATGAACTTCGTTTATTCACTTCTGAATATACTCAGCCCTGCCTAAAAGTCTCAGTGATACTTACAGGCCCAATCCTAGACAAAAGGGTAACTGCCTGCCTGAGACTCTTACTGCTACAGCTCTCAGAAAAATAAAGACCACAAAAAATAAGGGAGATACACATTTAACTTTTATAGGACATATATTTATAAATTGCCAGGGTAGAATAAACATTTTTAGATTTCCCACTACACACTAAATACCAAAGAAACAACATGTTACTTGATTAGTTCTAGTGAGTCTACTGAGTAAACGAATGAATAAGCGAATTAAACAAAGCACCAAAAACCGTGCTTCCTTTACTGATTTGTGATCTCAAACCACCTTTAAAATATTTTATTCTTACAAAGTTGATCTCTTTCACTCTATTCTTTCTCTCTCCCCTGCAATTTTTTCTCCCTCCCACCCTTCCTTTTGCTCTTCTCTCTCTGTCCTTCTCTTTCTCTTTTCTTTATTTCTCCACATTCAATGAATTACACTTCATTCATTCCTCCTTTCTTTCTAACATTATCAGCTTTATAAGTTATCTGTTTTCCATGGTTAAACATTTTACCATTAGCTTAAGCACTTTTATTCTCCTGGCCATGTTACACTCATTATTAGTAGCACTTACATAATAAACAGCTGAGAGTTTGGCAATGATGAGAGGCACAGCCCTGCCAACCTACCCCAGTGAATGTAGCTGTGTCGCTCCCCTGACCCACAGGCATGTTGGTTATTCTGATCCTGTCTCTCCTTTGTATAGAGGCCAGAAACTCTGCCAAAATATGAGATGATGACAAATGGGAACTTGGACAGAGCTATCAGGTAAATGTACTAACTCACCGTACTTCCCAAGGCCCCAAGCATATGGATCATCCTAAGGAAGAGCTTAGGGAACATAAATTAGTGAACCTTTCAGAGAAGACCGAATGAGTAAAACTGGTGCTTCTTGTTCCAACAAGATGTCATTCTTGTCACTCTTCAAGTAACCCTAGAATATCTGAACTATTCTTATCTCCACATATCTACTCAGACAGGGGCCGTATGCTGCTGAAACAGGAGCTTTTCAGCATTGAAGTGAATTGTCAAGTCTGTGCTAGGTAGTGTGTACCACACCTGCCTGCATTATGCATGACTAGTTCTGCTTACTGATGTCATTCCCACTCTGCTTATGGTATTTTTACCCCAAATTCAAAACTGAGAAGGTGATATCCTCCCCCAACCCGTATTCATCCTTTGACAGTCTGGAGATTTAAGAAATGGAATGAATGTGCCTCTCCCAAGGGTTCTGTGTTCACCTCGGTCTCATTTGGTTGCAAATAAAACTCCATGACAGGAGGATTGGCTTAAAGAATACAGAGAAAACCCACCACTGGGTCACCATCATAGTTTTTCATGCATTTGTGTGTGTTTTTCTGTACACAAAATATTTTTATACACTGAGGGACCTGCTTTATGGAAACTTCGTTCTTTTTTAATGTAGTTCATAGAGCTGTACCTTCTCAACCTTTCGTGAATCTTCAGCAACTGTGTCATTTTTCATGAGATACATATGTATATCAGCTATAACACACTGTCAGTGAACAGTGGTTTTCAATCAAATAGGCTGTCAGTAAAGCTGATGCACTAACAAGAAAGCTGTCAAGCTGTGACAGCTGCTGTCTTTGCTACCCAAACAATCTGTTCTGTGCTAATGGTGACTTGTGCACTCCCATTTATTACACAGTCGTAAAGAGCAGTGTCCTCAGAAACATGGTCTGAGTTAGTGGATTTACAGACTTTGTTGTGTGGTTTCTGCAAAATCAACATGAGCAGAATTTGCAGCTGGTTTTCTCTAAAAATTTTGTAGGAATTTCTTTGTTTCAGAAGTTTTGGTTAATTGTCCAATTGTGAGGAGTCATTCACCATCCATCCCATAAGCCTCTATTGAGTTCTTACTCAACAGTGTCCAGAATTCCTAAGTATTGGGAATACAAAAAGAAATAAGAATCATGTCTGTTTTTAGCCATTCATTTCAATCTATTAATAGAGAAGATATTTGGTCACTACAAGTTAGAGTGGTTAGACATTGTGTTCTAGTCAGAAGCTCTCAATTTTTAATAAATAATAAATGATTTCTTAATTTTCCATTCTGAGGTTGAATATTTAAGTTCTTCTATATTCAGCTATTGAGATAATTTCCTCTAGTCTGATACTGAGTTATTAATAAAGAACTTTATTTTTCAAGTGACTGTCTTCTTGGGAGAGATTTAGATTTGTGAGAACATTTAAAAAGACTTAACACCAACTGCTTATCATGTTCCATTCCTTTTGTTAAGAGAGGAAATTCTTATCATTCACAGATACCAGGATATTGCATTCTTGTTATTTCCCTGGCTTGAATCAGTAGGGAAGGCCACAGAAGGGTATGAAGGGGAATAATTCCCTTTGACACTCTGAGATATCAAAGAATCCCTTGTTTCAGTTTTGAGGGAGCTCCATGTTGCAGGCAGATGAGAGGTCAGTGCCCCATGAGTGTCTACAGAGCCAAAAGTTGCATACTACACAGCCATCTTCATGGCCAAGATTTTCTGTCTTATTGTTTACAGCAGTGTGGCCACACATTAACCAACAGAATCCCAAGTTGAATGCATTTAACACGTAATTTGTTCCTGCACAGGAAAACCCATACCAGAAACTGTTGGCTGGAGAGCAGTTCACTCACATTGCAAATATTACTTGTTCTTAGAGAATAATAGAGAACATTTAGTAGGATCATAATTGTGGCAAGGAAAATATGACTTGCAAGAGCAGGCAACACATAAAGCTAAAATTAGCCATTCAAGAAAAGAAGCAGAGCAGTTGTGCTTCGATCCATGGATATTTGTTTGCAAAAAAGTGTAACAACCATCCTTGGGAGTAAAAGGAGGAAGTGTGTGTCAAGAAGAGTGGCCTGATTTTTCTCCTTGTAAGTCCTGATTGGTTTCACATTTCCCCATCCCCTTCCTCCACCCCACTACTAATGCATCATGAAGACACTCTGGACGAAATGTACATCTCCATTCATGCTGCCTCTGGTACTCAGGTGCACTAATGACATGTGCCCATGTTGGGCCTATACCACATTACTTGGCAGGTCGCAAATGCCTGGGGCCCAAACACAAGTGAGTAATGACTGGTGACTCTAATTTCTCCCCTCACCAGCAGCACAGTGTATATTTCTGAGAAAATGTTTTAATCTACTGGTGTCCAAGGACTATGCCTCACCTTCATACTTCCTACAAACATGTGCAGAGGTGCGCACACACATATTCTTCCACTATGATTCAAGACCATCATGCAGACTCACCCACAAGCCGCCTGAAACACAGAGATTGAGAAAATATTGACAAAACATCTTCAGCAAGAGCAGCAACAGAGGAAATAGGAGCAGCAAACCTTTGTGATGAGAAACAGTTTTGTTGAGCCAGCTCTTTGTAGCTGCACGTTGAAGAATTGTAAAACTGCTCAGTAATTGCAGTTCTGTTTTTCAGTTGACGAAAATCAGAAAGCACAAACTTACCTAGTTGACAAAGCCTGTGATTGAGCATGGGCATCGGGAACTTGTTTTGTGTCCTGTTTTTTTTTTTCCCCCTGAACATCTGTTCATCTTCAAATATGCAGAAGTATTCTATGCAAGGATGGTCTATTTTTCTGTTTACTTACACTGTACTCTGAGCACCAGCACATGTGGCAGAAAAAATCAATGTGTGTTTCCTTTGACACAATGGTTGCAGCTCTCATGTGAGTATATGAATTTGAGGTATAGGCCTACTCTCATTTTTATTTTATTCTTACTTTATTTTATTTTATTCTTCCTCCTTGTGATAGGTGAAATGAATATGAGTACAGCTGTTAAAAACTACAAATAACTTTTTTCTCGCAGCACTAAGGCACTGTGTTATTATCTAGTGACATGTTTTGAATATGGGGAAAAGGGCATTTTAAAGGGGACTTAGAAAATAGTAACAACTAGCACTGTGGACACGTGGGTAACGTTATGGGAGATGCCACAGTATATTAATACTGTTCTTCTCTGAGACTGTAAAAGGTTATTAAATACAAAGGTTTACTATCCATAAGATAGTAATGATTTAGAATATGACCTTAGACACCTTACTTCTCTTTGCCTTAGTTGTAAAATGGAAATCATAATAGTACTTACAGAACTGTCGTGAAGGTTAAATGTGTTGGCACATGAAAAGTGCTTAGAATAGTTCCTGGCATAGACTACGTGCTCAATTGATGTCCCTATCACTGTGCAGCTCACATCCTACTTGAAGAATCAAGTTTCAAACAGAAATTCTTATTTTTGAGTTCCTTTCTTAAGCCAGACATTCACAAAACGTTTTATTTTTATATTCTCTAATCTTTACAACTCTACAAGGAAGAATTCATTCCCATTTTACTAATAATAAACAGGCTTATGGAGGCTAGAGAACTTGCTCAAAGACTGAGAATTTAAATCCATTCCAAAGCTATGACATGATGCCCATGAATAGGTCCCAAGTGGTTCATATGATGTGAGCACACTGAGGGGCATGATAATGTCTCTGTGGAAGGATGTCATTCAAAGAAGAGGTAGTGGCATAACTGAGATGAAAATAATATTTTCTCTAAAATTAATTGAGCAGAGAGAGCCATGTTTAAAGTGCTTGTGGAAGAATCCATATTTTGTCAGTATAATGAGAATTTCTGAGTGAGGCAATTGTGTATTTGAATCCAACTTATCAGCTAAGTGAGCTTGGGAAGATTCCTTAACCTCTGTAGCTTCAGCTTTCTCATCTAAATGATAAAAATAATATAGCACCAGACATATGGGGTTTTTAAATAAAATAATGCATTTAGAGAATTTAGTGCTGTTTTGGCATGTGGTATATGCTTAGTATAGATTAATTATTATCACTGGTGTTCAGCTAGGGACTCTGTGAGTGAGGAGAGATTGCATTCATAATGCCCAGAGATGCCCAGTGACGTGAGTTAGGTGACCTCTGCATGCCTTCTCCATGCCTACCGCCAATGATGCTTCTTTGTCACCCTCTGTGTCTTCATCCTCTTTTTCTTTCTTTTCTTTTTATACTTTTATTCTCCTCCTCATGGTTTTGGAGAAATCTATACATAGTGTATATTGATTAACCATGATGACATCAATGTGACTGCTTCCCTATTCTAGCTTCTAATTACAATTACATATCATATACAAATTTTATATAGATTTTTTTATAATCCTCTAAGCAGTGGAACATTTAGACTTTATTCTGTTATTGCTGCTTTGCTATCTATAGAAATAGAGTTGCATGATACCAAATTATATACATAAAATAATCATCACTTTAAAGCCCATCTCAGTTAAACTAACCCCCCTCCTTTAATTTTATATTAGGATATTATGCTTTTTATGGTCATATATAATTGAACATACACTGAAACAATAACATGGTAAAAGCCTCTCTTTGAAAGGAGATGAATCTGTTTTATTCATCCATAAATACCCTAAAGTTCTAGGACATATAAGTTACTTAATGAATATTTGTTTTGAATAAATATGGAACTTGAAAATATGTAATAATATGCTGGCATACTTGGTATGATAGACACATGCACATGAAGGTAGGGAAGACCAAACTATAATAGTTCAAATCAATGATATGTGCTAAGGTTCATACACTATCGTACTAGAACCCCATGATTCTGGGAAATGTTAAATCCTATTTTTCACTCTCTACCTTAAAAAGGGAGAGCTAGTATAAACCTCTGTTGGTCTTCTTCATATCATAAATTTTACACAATAAATTGTCCCTTCATACCATTCCTATTCCATGCATAAATACTTGTAAGGATTTTTACACACATTTACCCCAGTCTTTTCCATGATTTCAAAGTATTACGCTACTATAAATATTATCAAAACAATACCTTGGGTATGTGGCAAAAGATTCCTCTAAGGACCTCCAAGAACATTTCAAACCACCATCTAGCTTATTGCTAAGTGGAACACAATTCATGGTTATTATTAAAGTCTCCACTGAATAGCATTCAGTTATGAAAATAGGCATTTTGCAAATGAAAAAATGGCAAACAATATGACAGCCATTCCACAATAGTACAGGTATTTCTTAAAATGGAATACAAATACACCCTGAATGTCTGCAGCATATTGCTTGATAATGCCTGTTAGAAAACAATCAGGAGGACCTGATATAATCTTATGGAACTTTTCCAGTGGATAAGCTTGCTTTGGATGCTAATGATTCGGCGCTATTTCCTGTCAATCCATCAATTCATGATTAACCTGACCCTAATAATAATTCTATACTTTCAGTGTTTTTCTCATCACACAGAATTTAATTTACCTTTCATTATCTTTGGCCTTCAAAAACTGTTTCTGCCATTTTGTGAATAAAAATTAAAACTAAAAGACATAACATAAAAATGAAGTGGTTTAATAAAGACAAGGAAGGTATGAAATACTCATTAAAGAACCTTCAGATTATTAATTTCCCTGGAACTAGTTAAAATAGAAATGAGTTTCTTCACGTCTCTGAGATATTTTAATTCCTTCTATTATTTACTTTCCATTTTGGCAAGGCCAACAGTATTTCTTCATCAAGACTTACTGTAATACATTTTTAACAAAATGTTTAGTTATTTGTGGGTTTACCCTAACAATACCACTCTTACAACTGCTGTTCAAAAATATTTTAAAAGGATGCAACATTTATCTATTGCTATATAGTATAGCTTATTATATGTATATGAGAAAGATTAAACTACTTTTAAAATACCAGTTACTTCTATTATTGATTTGTCTTTGAGTGTTTACTTGATATTTTTTAACTTTATAAACATCATTTTATAAAATGATAGTTATCCCAGATCTAGAACCTAAAATATGATAAAATATAGAAAATAGGAAGCATTCTTAAGGTGTATATTAAAAGTAAGGACACGTAATCTCGAAATCTCATCCCACCCATGAGCTCAATTAAACACTTTTGCATGGGTGACTCAAGTGTTCATAACCCCAAGCTAGCTTTCTCCTCTAAGCCCTAGACCATCTTTCACATCTCTTCATTTGATATTGACTCTTCTCAAGAGCATATCAAACTCCATATGTTTTCAAACTGAAGTCAGGTTTACCAGACACCTGCTATTGTTAACCACGTACAGTGTGGACTGGCACAATCACCTAGCCAGTTGTGCTAGCCACAAATTCAAGAGTAATTTTTTAACATCTACATCTTTTATTTCCCTCAGATCCAATCTATCCCCAACTCTCTCCATTTTGCCTCAAATACTTCTCTCAAACCCTTCTCATCTTGCGTCTCTACTACTGTAACTGTTTCTACGCCTCAACCTCAATGGCTGCAATATGTCTTGACTGTTCTCTCCCATCTTTTCTGGCTCTCTTCCAATGTTATATTCAGGCTGCAGCCAAAGTGTTAGATTGTTTTAGTTTTGTTTTTCTGTGTTTGTGTGTGTTGGTTGTGGGGTGGAAGTGCGGGCAGTGGTTAAAGTCGGGAGAGGCTTCTTTGGTTTGCTTTGAACCAGCAATAATTAATGTGTATCTCCTTTTTCTTATATCCTGATTAGAACAGGGGAGACCACATATTATTTTCTTCCTATATATACTTGTCTTTCGGGTTCCATTATCCTGTGTTCCCCTTAATATCTATCTGTACTGGCCACTAAGATTTCATCCATTTTTCTGCAGGTCTCTCTTCTACCGTTTAATCAGCCCAGATTCCTTCTATTTCACTAATCATTGTTCCTCAATTATAAGACTGAAACAAGCATTTTCTTTCTTGACTTTTTGAGCAAACCTGATTTCTTATTCCTGCCCACGCCTTTAAAGCTGCCTCTTGAACCTCTGAGTGTGCAGTGGTATTATTGAATTGATTCTCAACCTTCATCCATAGAGATGGAATATTCTAATAATAAGGGCTCTAATTTTACTTATTAATAATATCTAAGAACCTTCTATGAAAAAAGCCACAATTTGGATTTCAGCAATGCAGAGCCATCTCCTAATACTATGTATTTAGTAAGTCTAGACACAACTTGAGACCACAATAATGTGGAGTGACTCTAAATAGCCTGTGGACAGGCCTCGTGTTTCCAGGGTTACCCCTTCATACTTATTTTAGTCCTTAATCAATTCAAGGCATAAAAGAGAAACAGAATTTGTGGCAGCTGAACTAGCAGTTTCTACCTATTTAGGAATTAAGGATCACTTTGATTAAAAGGATCTGGAGTTCCATCCTACAGCCTTGGCTGAAAAACATAATAACAATATGGGAGAGTGCTACCTCATCTATGTTACCAGGCCATGTGCATCAGCAGCCTATACATTAGGCTACACATGTGTAGCAAAGCATCAGCAGCCTACACATTAAAGTCAGCTTGGCTGGTCCCTGCCAAGGTCCCCTGGTGCTGCCTGAATTTGGCCATGGTTGAACTGCCTAATTCTGCCAATAACATTTTGCTGAGCCACCCACTGGGTGCACCTGCTCTTTGTTTAAGATCAGAGATGGCCCACCTGCTTGCTCAGGCTGCACCTGTACAAAACGACTCTGTTTCTATATTATTTATCTGCTCACCTGTAGAATAATGGTCACTCTCCCAGAACAAAGATCCATAAGCTAGTGTGAAAATCCCACGTGGCCTACACCTAAGACCTAAAGCTGCATTCTTGGTCAGAGCAGTTCAAAGATAGCCACATAAGTATAAAATAATCCACATGTTGTACCTGTAACTCCAAGTCCATAAAACACAGGTCCATCCCAAAACCTGTATCTATGAATGCTATTTTTTTCTCCTTAAATTCCACTCCTTGTTTATAAGTCTCAAGGTTTTTGGCCCAGTACAGCAGATTGTAATACTCAGTAGAAGTGAACCCATCTTCCAGTCATAGACACAACTGGAAACCGCAGCCTTGGCTGAAAAACATAATAACCCCACATGGGCTCCCTGCTTTTGTACAACTTCCTCCAGGGAGACACTGAGAAGATAGTTATATCCTGCTGACAGCTGCGAACCAAGAGAAAAGAAAGTGAAGGGGCCAATCTATAAATGCCCATTTCCTCTCATGTTCTTGCAAATACCAGTTGTTGTTTTTTTCTTTGGATGGCAGTAAGCAAGAAGGTAGAGAGAAGCCAAAGACATTAAATGAAAATCGCTCCTCTCTCTTTAACTTTCCATGGGAATAAACATTTCTCCCCAGTTTCCATGTTTAGTTATTCTCTTCCCTCAGGATTTTCCAGTCTTTTTGAAACTGTCATAGTTCAGCCCTTAACTTCTGAACTGAATTGAGCCAATCTTCCCACTCTTAGACTCAAACTCCTCCATTCCATTCTTCCCAGAACATAATCACAAAAGATGGAACTTTAGGCCACAGAAAAATTACCAACAATACAATTAGTGAGCTTTTGGAATTGCTCAGTTTAAATTAAGAACCATAAACATTAAATCTGTGACTGCCAACGGACTGTAATATATAATTACTGAGGAGATGATAAAAAAATTTCTGTGCCGTCTACTGATGGCAAGGAGGTATAGAAAACATACAAACTAGTTATGAATGTGTGTAGCTCATGAGTGAAATTGGGCGAGTTAGGTGAATTTCATGGATGACAAAAAATGGAGTAAAACTTGGGAGTGTTATGTATTAAATTAACACAAGCAATATGTAATTTGGCATGAGCTCAATTTGAAAGTAAAAAGTATACAGAATTAAATCTTACTAGAGATATTTTAAAGACATATGCAGTTATATCTACTTAATAACAAAATACCTTATTAATGAATTCATAACAGTAATTATTCAGAAAATCTTGCCATAAAATCACTTAATGAATTGATAGAAGTTTTACCTATCACTTTGTTATTTTTATCTAGCCTGTAAACACAGCCTATGAAAGAAAAATAATTTTGGAAATGCTTTCCCATAAGTTAACAGATTGCACAGTAGGAAAACTATAACTCATTCATCTGTTCAGTCAGATGACAAATATTTATTATGTCCAAGGCATAGTTCTAGCTGCTAAGGTATAACTGGTGTATAGTAAATCCTCAATAAATGTTTTGTAATTTAGAGGATAAAATGATAACTAAGAAATAAACTTTACTTTAGAGACTATAATGTACTTATGGAGATAATAGCATAATTATTAATAGCAGTGCTGTAATAATATGCTATATCAATCAATATTCAGTGTATATTTGTATGTAAATGTATAATATAATGTATATAAAATAATACAACAGTTTATACAATGGTTTTATTATTAAATAGTACTAATAGCATAGAAGTACAATAAAATCAGTTTGTATCATATTAAAATATCATAAACATCTATAGATGTTGTCATAAGAGTAATGTTAAAGGTGAATTAGAAATTTGGGTACATAGTAAACAATGCAATTATTTTGGAGATTATGATATCCAAAATTGTCAGCTGATGACAAGTTAATTGTTTTTAATAAAATTTTATTAAAATATAAATATATATTTACATATACACATATATAAATGTATATGTGCATGCATACATAATTACATATGTATACACACACATCAAGAAAGAGATTATACTGATACGGAAGGATTTTAGGAAGATGTAGGTTCCATATTTACAGTTCTCTACCAATAACTTGAATCAGAGTGATATTAGTATTTATGCAATAGCACCTCATTTTCAAGGGTTTGTTATATGCCATACCTTCCTTGTACTCATTTTTTATATAAATTACCTCATTTAATTGCCACAAAAAGTATTTGAAGTAGATTTTATTATTCCTGTATTACAGAGCCAGGAATTACAGTATTGAAACATTAACATACTTGCCCAGCATCCAGCTAGTGACTAGTCATAAGTTAAAATTCTGATTGAGTTACTCATTAATGCAAACCCCTTAATTGCTATAGTGTATGAACGTCCATATTCACAATTCACGAAAAACAAACAGATTTTTTCGAAAAAATCTTTCTTGTTAATTCTTGTATGATCTTTGTCTTTCATATCCTCTTTTGTCCACCGAAAGCTAATATTACCTGGGTCAAGAATAACATCATCTGGGGTCCAAAACTGTAGACCTCAACTAATAAAGTTATGGTTTCATTCACATTTAAATTCCAGTTAGTCTTGTTTTTCACTAAATGAACATGAATTTTTATAAGAGTATTATATTTCCATTCTAATTATCAATAAATATGTATTGATTACCCACTGGTAAAGCATTATAGTAAATTTCAAGGATGGAAAATGAATATGGAGCTATTTGTGTTTTTAATATAAACAACTCACCATAGAAATAACATCTAACACTTTTGGAAATACATTATGCCAGATGGGAAGAGAATTCTTGTTGATAGATGACAACTATTCTTAATGTTTACAAAATGTGAGAATTATTTTAAAAAGCTGCATATTTTTGTGTTTAGAATGTAAATTAGCTGACATCTCAGAAAGCTACTTAGCTTTACTTACCCTAGCAGAAAGCTTCTAATCAGCTGATATCAGGCTCTCTATTGAATGTGCTAACACACCTATAATATTTTAAGTAATTAAGAAAGAAATAATAATATTTACTTAAATATTTTTGAAATGAACTTGGATAGTAATGAAGTTAGCTGTGGAAACGAATTAAATTTGATAAAAATTGGCAAAAAGCAAAAAAGTGGACACTGAATTTTGACATTTATAATTAATTCCCACACAAATATTTGTTTAATCAGACAATGTGGTTAATCACCAAGGTGAAATTGAAAGTTACCAACAGTGAATGCTGGTGTAAAAGTTAATAAATTCAGTTCATAATCATTATGCACATGCTAGTTATAATAATTTACTGTCCATACCAAATCTTTATAAGCATTGTAATTAAATATAAAATGCACATTAGAATGATAATGAGTAATTAGGGCAACATAACTAATATGCATGAAAGTCCCAAAGCTCATTAAAATGTTAAAAGACAAAACCTGTTCTACCTAGTGTTTTTGTATATTTTCCATAGCTAAATGAATGCCAGTAGAATCTTTGCATTGTTTTGTAATTTTTGGTTTTTATAAATTATGCATTTAAAACACCCTGGAAACATTTGTTTCAGTTACCAAATGCAGGCTGATTTCTATTTTGGAAGAATCAGAGCTAACAAGACACACACACAAACACACACACACACACACACACACAAACACACACTCAAAACACACATAAAAACAAACAATACTATTGCTAGGCTACCTCGTCGGATTACTTTAGGACGAAGAACATAAAACCATAGTGTTTGTCGGATTACTTTAGGAAGAAGAACGTAAAACCATAGTGGACCACTATTTTATGAGGCACACAGCAGAACACATTGGAGAGCGCTTTCAGTTGATAGACCCAATGGGGAGCATCATCTTGACCAATCTTTACACTTTTTACAATATAGTTATATCTCCTTCTACAAATTTTTGTTTTTTAAAATGGTAAATTCAAATTAAGACACTGAACCCCCTTTAACACTTTACCAAAATGATAGGAGAAGCAGGACATGTTGCTTCTAACATTTTTCAGGAATCATTCATCCTGTGTCTTTTATAAACAAACACATAAACTGCTTCTAATAGGCCCAGTACTCATAGAGTAACTTTCTAGCTGAATCATATCCTGCAGTTTACATTCGAACTGAGTGAATGATTTTAACTCCTAAATACATTTTGGATTCAGCTAATAACAGATTTTTAGTCCAATAAATGCTTATTTTCTTAACAAGGATATCCATTTGAGCAAAATATAGCTCTGTATGTCTAGAAGGTATAATGTTTTCAGGGAAATTTTTAGCTTTACATTAAGTTAGAGGTGACATGTACACAGAAATTGTGCTATTTCCATAGCCTTTTCATTAAAATTTATTCATTGAAAAAAATGCTCTGAGAAATGGAAATTATGAGAAAAATGGCATTGATGTCAACATTTGGTCATATAATAGAAATGTATTTATCACTTGTCAGTTATGTATTACACGAGCATTGTAAGACTATCCACGTTAAATTTTAACTTATTGGAATTTAACTTTATTCAATTTTTTAAAAAGTCTAGAGGTGATTTTTGCACATTAATTTTGTATCCTGAGACTTTGTCAAAGTTACTTATCAGCTTAAGGAGATTTTGGGCTGAGATGATGGGGTTTTCTAAATATACAAGCATGTCATTTGCAAACAGAGACAGTTTGACTTCCTATCTTCCTATTTCAATACCCTTTATTTCTTTCTCTTGCCTGATTGTTCTGGCCAGAACTTCCAATACTATGTTGAATAGGAGTGGTGAGAAAATTCACAAGCATTCGTATACACCAGTAATAGACAAACAGAGAGTTGAATCATGAGTGAACTCTCATTCACAATTGCTACAAAGAGAATAAAATACCTAGGAATACAACTTACAAGGGATGTGAAGAACCTCTTCAAGGAGAACTACAAACCACTGCTCAAGGAAATAAGAGAGGACACAAACAAATGGAAAAACATTCCATGTTCATGGATAGAAAGAATCAATATCATAAAAATGGCCATACTGCCCAAAGTAATTTATAGATTCAATGCTATCCCCATCAAGCTACCGTTGACTTTCTATTTTAACAACCCCATCAAAAAGTTGGCAAAGGTTATGAACAAACACTTCTCAAAAGAAGACATTTATGCAGCCAACAAACATATGAAATAAAGCTCAGTATCACTGGTCATTAGAGAAATGCAAATCAAAACCACAATTAGATACTATCTCACGCCAGTTAGAATGGGAATCACTAAAAAGTCAAGAAGCAACAGAAGCTGGCGAGGATGTGGAGAAATAGGAACACTTTCACACTGTTGGTGGGAGTGTAAATTAGTTCAACCATTGTGGAAAACAGTGTGCTGATTCCTCAAGCATCTAGAACTAGAAATACCATTTGACCCAGCAATCCCATGACTGGGTATATACCCAAAGGATTATAAATTATTCTACTATAAAGGCACATGCATACATATGTTTATTGCAGCACTGCTCACAATAGTAAAGACTTGGAACCAACCCAGATACCCATCAATGATAGACTGGATAAAAAAAATGTGGCACATATACACCATGGAATACTATGCAGCCATAAAAAAGGATGAGTTCATGTGCTTTGCAGGGACAGGGATGAAGCTGGAAACTATTGTTCTCAGCAAACTAACACAAAAACAGAAAACCAAACACCACATGTTCTCACTCATAAGTGGGAGTTGAACAATGACAACACATAGACACAGGGAGGGGAATATCACACACCGGGGCCTGTGGGGGGGCGGGGGGCTCAGGGAGAGATAGCATTAGGAGAAATACCTAACATAGTTTTGATGGGATAGCATTAGGAGAAATGCCTAATGTAGGGTTGATGGGTGCAGCAAACCACCATAGCACGTGGATACCTATGTAACAAACCTGCGTGTTCCGCACATGTATCTCAGAACTTAAAGTATAATTTTAAGAAGTCTAGAGGATAAATTATAACAAGATCATAAAACTGTAATATTTTATAGACATAATGCATTCATTTATTGTGTTCATTTATTCAATAAACATTTTTAAAGTATCACCTATGTTTCTGATACTTGACTAAGTCTTAGGGAAACCCATAAGATTATGACATAGTATCAACTAGTTCATAATTCCACTAAAACCTTGAATTTCTCTAAGGCAGGAATCATTTTAATCTATCCTTGACCTCGAGCACTGAGTAAATAAATTATTAAAAGAAGAGACAATAATTCAGAACAAAAGTAGAGTGAATAGATGACATATAAAAATAGAAGGTAATTTTCAATTTCCAAATACATTCCCTGTGTGGTCACTGAAGAAATGGGAAGTCCTCCCATGGTGAGTTTCCGTCACCCTTTCTTGTGAGCTCTCATAACACCTTCCTGAGATGCTAGTTTTGCAGACTCTTGGTTTGTATAGCACTTGCTGTCATTTTGGTTTTCACAAGCAGCTCTATTCTCTATGATTATCTTCATTCATATATTATTCACATTGAATTACTGTGGAATCCACAATTCATTTTAGACACTTTATTTTCTCAACAGAAGATAAAACAAACTTTCTCTTCAAGGCAGACCCATAGAGCCCTCTTTGGCTTTGGTACATAGAAGATTTTGAGAATGAATAACTTTGGAAAACTCCACCTCTAAGTAATAGTCTGGACAATTCTTTGGAAAATACTGACTCCCCTTCCCTTCCAAATGTAGATGAAGAATATTTCTTAACCCCATTGATGATAGGCTTGACCATGTGGCTGCTTTGGCTAATGGGCTTTAAAGATATGTCAGAGACACAGGAGTGGAAATAGATAATAATTGTTATATGTCACTAAAATGCAGTGATTATTTGTCACACAATATCACTGTGTCTACAGCTGACTAAAAAATGGCATTAGTGTAAAAGCGATCCGTGATTACTTTCTGAGTCAAAGTGTACTGGTGGGAGCCATAGACAAATACTATTGAATTTTTTCTAGAGCTCTGATGCCCAGATATATAGTATTGTAGTGCCTAGTTATATAGTGTTACATGTGATATTTCATAATATATAAAATAAAAATTTTAAATTAACCATTTAGTTTCAGATAATCTGTTCCTTACCACAGCAGTCCCCAATCTTTTTGGCACCAGGGTGGTTTATGGTTTTGTGGAAGACAATTTTTCTATGGACTGAGGGGTTGGTGGGGATGGTGGAACTGTTACACCTCAGATCATCAGACATTAGATTCTCATAAGGAACATACATTCCTCGCATGTGCAGTTCACAGTAGGGTTCACACTTCTATGAGAATATGATGCCACTTCTCATATGACAGGAGGAGGAGCTCAGATGGTAATGCTTGCTACCCTGCAGCTCACCTCCTTCTATGCAGCTGTGTGTATAGTCATTTAAGTATAAAAAAAATTATAAGGTATTATTACGCAGTGAAACAACAAAAATGTGAAAGCAATATGTATGCAGACATTGCATTATTCATATTAGAAGCACACGATATGTCCAGCAGCAGTCTGTTGCCTGGGGCTTGGGGATGCCTGCCTTATCATATCTAAGTATTGTAACAAATACGTTAAATTTAAGTATATATAAAATATAGAAAAATAAGACATAAAATAAATATTCAACTAAACACATATAGCCATTCATCCCTCAGTATCCATGGAGGGTTGGTTCTAGAACTCCTCAAGGATATAAAAATCTGTATATGCTCTAGTTCCTTATATATAAAATGGCATATTTGCATAGAACCTATGCACATCATCCCATATGATTTAACTCATATCTAAATTACTTATAACACCTAATACTAAATAAATGCTATATAAATAGATGTTACACTGTATTGCTTTTAGTTGTAGCTTTATTATTATATTGTTATTTTTTTAGTTCAAATTTTTTTTAAGCCTTCCTTGGTTAAATCCCCAAATGTGGAACCCATGAATACAAAAGGTCAATTGTGTGTGTGTCTGTATGTGTGTGTGTGTGTGTGTGTCTGTGTTTATTCATGTAAGTATAAAGAAAAATACAAGGTATTATACACAGAAAAACATATCAAAAATGTGAAAGCAACATATATGCAGACATTGCATTATTTGTTTTAGAGGCGCATGATAATGGGAATTTTAAACATGCAAATGGTAATGCTACAGAAATGCTCTACTCAGCAAAGGGGAATGAAATTATGATATCTTTTTTGGCATACAGGAAAATGTGCAACATTTCTCTAACATAAATAATTTCATGATTACTTTATTCTTTAAACAACAATAGCATTTTATTTTTTATTGAGTGCCCACTATGCTTCAGGCACTGGTCTTAGGACTTGGAATACATCGCTAACAACACAAAGACTATTCCCTTGTGAAGTGTACATTCCAATGGGAGAGGAAAGACAATTAGCAATAAAGAAGTAAATATACACCATGTCAGATCGAGATTATTGGTATGGAGAACAATAAGGACAGTTAAGAAAGGAAGGATTGAAGAGTAAGGGAGTAGGATTGTTATTTTATATAGGAGGTCAGGGAGCACCTCCTTAATAAGGTGGACATTGAGCAGAGACTGGAAGGAAATGAGGATGCAAGCATGACATGTCAATATCTGAAGGATGACTGTTCCAGACTGAGGAAGTATCAAATAAAAAGACTCTGAAGTAGGTGCTCTTGGTTTGTGTTCCACCAATTTGAAACAGTCCAATATTGCTAGCGCAGATTGGACAAGGGAGACCATGGTCAGAGGTGTGGTCACAGAAGTGGCAAGAGGGTTGATCATTTAGAGACTTACAAACCTTTGTAATGAATTTGGCTTTTATTCTGAAAATGCAAGGGAAGTGAAGCATAGTTGTGTGTAGCAAGGATGTAGGATTTGTCTTGTTTTAACAGAAACACTATGGCTACTGTGCTGAGAATGATTTGTAACAGGAGCAAAAGCCAAAACCAGGAGGACCAATTAGGAGACTACTGAAATATTCCAAGCAAGAAGTAATGTTAGCTAGCACCAGCATGATAACTATAAGAGTGATGAGAAGTATAAGATTTCAGATGTATTTTAAAGGCAGAACCAACAAGATTATAGCATCTCTCAAGACTTACAAATGTTTCTTCTTGACATTGATGAACTAGTAATAGTAACTGTTCATCAAATGCACAGATAAGCTTTGCAGGATCAGAGCAGTAATAGACAGGATCTGGTGACTTTGACTAAAAGAGCATTAAATAAGATTGAGATTATAAGGAGAGTATCAGCTGCATTTCAGAGCAAAATATATATGTATTCCTGAGCAAAATGGAAAGAACCCAAACATATTCTTTAATAATTTATTCATGTGCTGCTCTTGCTGACATGGAATTTCTGTTTTGTCAGTGAGACTTTTCCTTTCTTGATGTTCTCTTCACTTGTCAAATTACTTTTGCTATTGGGCAGAGTTTTCTCATACCATGTTATTTAATCATTTTAGGAAGGATGACTTTTTTTTCTCTTGTAAAACATCCTTGGCCCCAAATAAACCCATACTACTCTTTCTGAAAATTACAGTTTTCCTACCACCCCTCCTCCCACATCTTCTGATTTCTTTAAGATACACTATTTATAGGTAAAATGTCTCTCCTACTTTGTTTCTCATTCTTTTGCTCTTAGTTACTACTTACTGTGCATGTTCTGATTTAGCTTTCTTTCTTCATAAATAGAAGGGTCCAAAGCTATGTTTTTCAAATGAGAAAAAAAATTACCTCTCAATTCTACAACTACTATCACTTCCCACTAGGATTTTTTTTTTTTTTTTTTTTTTTTTGTCCTCCTTGTTTGTAAGTTCATGGCAAGTTTATGGATAAAGCACACTGGTTGCACAGTTACTACCTCTGTGGCTTTAGTCTTTGAACCATACAGAAATATTATCACGTTACATCCTCCAACATGCAGGTTTGAGTAGGCAATTGCCGTGTCAAAATAAATTGGGGGGGGGGGATGAAAGTGGTTTAATGTTCATTTTCTTACTACGGAATCTATATCTGTAGTTTTGGAAAATGTCATTCGCTTAACATATTTTCTGTAGTCTTGCTAAACTTCTGCACTCACGTGATTGAAGGCTGGGTAGAGGCAGGGAGATACAGGTAGTTTACAACTATATTTCTACGACATGAATCTTATTTTTTTCTTTTCCTTTCAAGATACTGAAAGTTTTCTTTTTCTTTTTATAACACAGTGTGTTTGGAAAGTAATTCTTTAGAATATATTAACAAAATGAATTATTCATTTTATAGAATTAAACAATTCTAATAAATGAATTTTAATCAACTTTTAAAATGTTCTTTTTTAAGATTTTCAAAGGCTATAGTAACAAGAAGAAACAATAAACCATTCAGTAAGCTAAGAAATCAGATCCAGTTATTATTCTGAGAGGGCAGAAGTCATACCACCCCAAGGCTCCCTGCTGCCTTTGGATTTACTGTTAGATCTTTGGAGGAAACTGGCTCTGAAAACAGAGGGAAACATGATCCAGTGAGGACTGGCCTAAGGGAAGATCCGATCAATGCTATCCTCATCTGTTATTCCACATATATTTACTGCCATTACTTTTTCAATTGATTGACTTCACCTATCTCGAATGTATATACAAGCTTGGCTCATTCACATTTTGAGAGATCAATGTTAGTCTTTAAAAGTGTATGATGACTTAAAACATAACAATAAACATCATGGAAGCTCTAACACCATACTTTGAATGATTAATATAAGTAGAAACATATTTTCATTAATAAATTCCAAAAAATGTTCTAATGTTTTACAGAGATCTAAAGAGTCTGCACTTTTCTAATCTTTATTTTTTGAAGATTCACTAAAAATACTTTTTTATATAAGGAAGTTTATAACAGCTTCAGTATTAGAAAAAAATGCATTCAAATGTTTTAGGATTTGTAAGGTTTGTACTGAAGGACAATTTTATTTACAAGACTGTGCTTGCTGAGAATAGAGATACATTCAGAGAATCCCAACTTTTACAATACTTGCAAACTTGTCCAATATATCCAAATCAATCACATACAGCTATAATTTCAGCGTGACTGACAACAGAGAAGAGATCAGATCGTGAGTAACTTGAAAGAAAGAAAGTTTGGCAAACAGCTAGGAAAACAGTGAACCATTTAATTCCTGTTGATACAGCTGATGGCCCAATAAATTTCACACATATTTTACAGTGGATGCATCACTGGAGTGAGCATTGCTGACTGCAAAGGGACAGCTACTTCAAGCTGTAATTTAACCAGTGCTAACCGTTGTCAAAAGAACAATATGAATTAATTCTGCTTTAGCACCAACAAACTACTCATAATATAACCCTTTCTCTTCTTACTGCACTTTTATTCACTTCATGAGTCACAGGTAACTCATCCATCCGTCCATCATCTAATGGCCTCTAACATGCACATACTCATAATCAACACAATATCAGATCATTTTTACCACAGTGTAAATGACTAATGCTAGCTTAATAAATTCAACCCCTTGAAAAAGTTGAATATAATAACATTAAACTTGATATTAGGAAAACAATATCTTAGGATAATAGTTTCAAACAATGGACAGATTGTTATTGAGGGTTTACGGAGTTAGTGTTGGAGACATCATTCATCCTCCTAAAATCAGAATTCGTATGTAGTCATATATCTCTGCTCTCTGAAAATTTTTTTACCAAATAATTTTGTTTTATTCTGCACCTTTTCAATTACAAGGGAATCAAAGATCACAGCTTAGTACTCTGTCACATTGGATATTAAATATTTTTAAAAACCATTAAGGTCCAGTTAACATGTAAAATTTCACTTATTGTCTTTCTTGTGAAAAAGAAAATGACCTCATCATATGTTTAATGTAATTGACATGATCTTTTATATGCCCAAGTAGTGTACCACCACAATTGCATATTTTCCCGGAAAGGATGCCTTTGTGTTACATACCCTTTTCACATTTTTTCACATTGAACCCAAGCCTCTTATTTCATGTTCAAAGAGGAATACAAGGTTTACCACATCTGCCTTTCAGAAAAGATTTTCTTGATTACACTATAAAGGTAGGCTATGGATGGAATTCTGGGAGAGTAAAATGTGATATACTCATTCAAGTTTTAATTAAATTAATCACATTCTTGCAGTACCAAGGCAATGAATTTTTAAAAACTCATTTTTCTTTTTTGCCCGTGTCTTATCATGATTCCATGCCCTTAAAGGAAGCAGGACTATAATGCTCTATTCTCCAGTAATAATCCTAATTTTAAAATAGCTAATGTTTTTATTGACAACTAACTCAGTGCAAAGCAGTAGGAAGCATTTTCCTTGAATTATTGTATTTTCTCCATACAGCAATCCTGTGAAGTAAGTGCTGTCTATTTACAGGTGAGAAAACTGGGATTTAAAGGGTTAAGTACCTCACACAGTAACTGTTAGAGCCACGTTTGTTGGACTGAAAAACAGTGCTTTTTTACTGCATTATTTCACCACTGTGTAAATGTTTAAGGTGTGGGGGAAGCTGGAGGTACATTATAAACTTGATTATTTTCATCCCGGTTGAATGCTGACCGGAGACTTAATTCAATGTGAAAGTCCTTAAGTTACAAAGATTGTGATTCAACTATATTTTGGAAGTATGATTTTTTTTAAATATTAACTTCTTTTAAGGTGAAACTAATTCATTAGGCAAAGACATATTTGCTTCATGAAAAGAGTTCATTGACCTTGTGATATGTTTCTGTGAGATCTATAACAACCTTTGAAAGATTGTCATTGTTTCCCACCCTGAGTTTCAACCTAACTTCAAGTAAGAAATTTTTAACTACCTATAATTGGCCTCCTATGAAACAATAATATATTGAACACATCCTATATTATGTATTCTCTGTGAGATACTGAAAATCTTAAAATTTTTCCAAAGACTGTCCATTTGACCAAGGCTGCCTTAATGTAGTATGTAAATCCTAAATATAGACTAAGGTCAACATGCTTATTTTCCACAGCGTTTTCAGAGCATGTGGATTTTGTAGGATTGATTTCTTCTCTGGACTCTAAATTCACTGTTTCTCTATGGGCAACATTATTTATACTGTTGCAGTATTTAACATGAAACATGTTACTACTCTTCTTCTCTGGGCACCCTTTTTTATTGTTGCAGTTATTTAACGTGGCATCTTCATAATCATCCATCATTTTAAGGGGATAGGGTGGTGTTCAAATTCTTTTGCCATTGAAACTCTAAAGTTTCCTTTCAACTACCTCAACTTAGTAAGTATATTAAAATAATTGTTGGATTTTACTCATTTTTAATAATAACAATACTCTGTACATAACTAAAGCTCCCACTGAGGATGGCACAAGAGGAAGAAGATATTTGTAGCCATTGTCATGTAACTAAGAAAATGAATCTTGATTAGGCTTGTTGGGTGCCAAGTGCAGAGGTTCTGTTTCTTGCATCCACAGAGCCTGGAGTTTTGGATGAAGAACTTTTCATTATCTTCATCCTGAAATGACTAGCTAAGCAATGCAAAGAAATAATCCCACTGAGCAAATTAGAAAGGAAGACTCCTCCTTGGTGAGCCTCTAACCACACAGGTATTAAATACGTTGTGTTGACCCTTTCACTGCTGGCTTTCCCCAACATCTGTTCCTTGCTCTTCCTCACATCTGTCTAATAACATTCCTCTGAAATTGATTTTATTTCCACTCTGCAATTACTTCAGCTCACAGTCCACTCCAAAGGATGCTATTCTACTGGTGAATCTGAGAGACTCTAGCACTCACCTTCCTTGCCACTTTAATGTTATTGAAAGATTACATCTAAGAGGAAAAAAAGACTATATCTACAGAAAGAAAAACAGTTCTGGAAACATAAACACATGAAGATGCATAAATTTATATCCCTACTCCCAGTAAAAACAGCTTACACTGCCGGTGCCAGGCCAAAATTCACAGAGCAATGGAGGGAGTGTAGTGGCAGGAGAAATAGACTTGGAAGCAATCACTCAGATTTTTCATTTGATCAACTTTCTAAGAAAGAGCCCACATGATTATTTAAAACATGGAACATTGTAGTGGAAAATGAGTGTTTTGTACAACTTGGCCAAACATATTTGTAATTTTTTACTGTACAGCTCCAGTTGGAGATTTAATTAGTTATAATTTTTGTCAGGTACATCTGTTCCAGGGAAATAAATGACCATATCCTTATGGCACAAATAATTGAAGCCTTCTCCTTACATGAAATCTGTGAGTATATTATAGCTCATGAGCCCTTAGAAACCTCTTGAGCCAGAATTACAGTTCACCTTAAAAGTCATGGACCGCATAACCTATGATGTAGAATACAGCTTAGAGATCCACTATTCCAGTAATTCGACATATCCAGAATATATCCCAAGAAATATCAGACCCACAAAATGCTCAAATAAAACCTTATAGAATGCTGTGGTCACATAAGTTTGGAAAAGGGTCTGTCTAAAAGACAGCAGTCCCTAACCTTTTTGGCACCAGGGACCGGTTTTGTGGAAGACAATTTTTCTACGGACAGTGGGGTGGGGTGGGGTGGAAGGTTGTTTCAGGATGATTCAAGTGCATTAAATTTATTGTGCACTTCATTTCTATTATTATTATTATTATATTGTAATATATAATGAAATAATTATACAACTCGCCATAATGTAGAATCAGTGAGAGCCTGGGTGTGTTTTCTTGCAACTAGACGGTTTCATCTGGGGGTGATGAGAGACAGTGACACCCAAAGTGTGTTGCTTTTCCAGTCTACTCCATAATCTCATTTTGGTGGCTGTGACTGCAGAAGACTCTGCTTCACAAAGATAGGATGTTGGAAATGGAAGCAGGTTTTTCACTCCTTTGTGGCAACCCAGGATATTCTGCCTTGACTTTAATCCAGAACCTATGGAGATATGAGGTTGTCCCAAACGTACTTTTAAGGCCACAGTCATTTGCAATCTCAAGTAATTGAGTCTCTTCTGGCAGGGACAAAGTTGATTCACCTGGCTTATTCACAAATGGGTCACGGATCCATTCCTTCCCAGTTCGGGTGTCTTTTGTGATTGGGAAGTAAAGCTCAAACTCTTTTGAAAGCTGAGCTAGGTGATCATGCACCAGCTGGGAGAAAGAAGGTCCTGGCTCAGCCTCTTTCAAAATCTCTGCTGATGTTTGAAACATGTCAAAAATCTCAGTGTTCATTTGTTGCCCTCATAATTCCAGTTTGGCTTTGAATGCAGCCACTTTATCTGCCAGTTTGAACACGGTTGTCATTCTCTCCTGAAATGAAATGTTGAGTCCATTGAGCAGGTTGAATACGTCACACAAGTAAGCAAGTTTTGTGAACCATTCTGTGTCACTGAAATGTGCTGTGTTTCTAAAAGAAATCTCTGCAGTGGCTCTCAGAATTCAAAAACTCTGGCCAGTGATCCACCTTTAGAAAGACATCTCACTTCTGTGTATAAGAGAAAGCATGTGTGCTCTGTGTCCATCTCCTCACAGAGCTGTGGGAACAGATGTGAGTTGAGGGCATGTATTTTAACGTGATTGGTAATTTTAATCACATTCTGCAAAATGATTTTAGTTCAGGTAACATTTTCCAGCTAGCTAGCATTTCTCTACGGATGACACAACGTGTAGACTTACATTCAGAATTGACCTCTTTGACCCGAATAGTGAAACCAGAAAGCTATCAAGTCATGGCGGCAACTCCGTCCACGCATATACCAACACAAAATAACCAATTCAGTTTTCCTGATTTGTAATCATTCAGAGGCTTGAATAGTCCTGCAGCTGTGGTGTTGGCTGGCAACAAAAGTGCACATAACACATCCTTCTGAACATCCTCCTGAAAAATATATCCCACATAAACAAGTATTGTTGCCTTGTCAACATCAGTAGACTCATCAACCTGGATTGCATACCACAGTGATTCATTAATCCTCTCTAACAATGATGCCTTAATATCTTCTGCTATTTCATCTAGTTATGGTGCTAGCCAAAAGAGGAACACGTGCCACCTTTTGAACAGCAGCCTCTCCTAGAAGTTCACGACAAATGTCCTCAGCAGCAGGCAGGGTCAACTCTTCACCAATAGGAAAGGGCTTCTTAGCTTTAGCAATGTGGTTAGTCATGAAGAATCACGCTCTTTAGTACAGACACATTTGATGAAGTGGTGGCCTTCAATAATTGCTTCTGTTCTTTATGTTTCCTTTTTTTTTTTCCTTTTGAAAAACTCCAAAGGCTTGTCTTTTAATGCAGGGTGCTTGGTCTCCATGTGGTAAAGCAGTTTTGAAGGTTTCGTGGCTTTGTTGGATAGCCAGTCACCACATATGATACAAAGTGGGTTTGGAGAATGTGAATCACCTGTTACAATGAACCTGTAATTTCAGTAAGACTCTTGGTATTTTCTTTTAAATTCAGCTTTCTTTTGTTGGCAGTCTTACGGTTGTTGTGTCTTTTCCCCTTTTCAAAGAAGCTCTCCAGTGATGTTTGGTTTTTACTCATTTTGGCTAGGGTTAGCTTGTGGGCTTACCAAAACTGTGGCTGAGACAAGTATGCAGTGTAAGAAAGAGACACGGACAGAAGTGGTAAATAAAATAATGGGTGGGCCACATGCAGACTAAAGTCTCAGATTCTGACTTAAAGTCTGCCACCAGATATAGCTGTGCAATTGAAATACCTCAACTTATTTGCCATTATAAAGCCTACCACCAGATGCAGCTTAATTGTTGCTTGCCACTCACTGATAGGGTTTTGATATGAATCTGCAAGCAATTGATTTGTTATGGTCTCTGTGTATAATTCCCCTCTAACATTAGTCTGTATTGCAGCCACTCCCCAGTGCTAGCAACAGTGCCTCAGCTCCACGTCAGATCATCAGTCATTAGATTCTCATAAGGAGTGTGCACCTTACATCCCTTGCATGTGCAGTTCACAAAAGGGTTCACACTCCTATGAAAATCTAATGCTGCCGTTGATCTGACAGGAGGTGGAGCTTAGGCAGTAATGTGAGTTATGGGGAGCATTTGTAAACACAGATGAAGCTCCATTTGTTCACCTGCCACTCACCTCCACCTGTGTAGCCCGGTTCCTAACAGGGCCAGGGACTGGGGACCCCTGAAATAAAAGATTCATAAGACTTACGTGTACATCACAATTTCTAAGAAGTACTGTGGAAAGGAATTCTCTGGGCATTATCAGACATGTCTGTACACATAGAATCCTTTTATTTATACAGAGTAATAGGGTTCAGAATCTTCTAAACTTGGAATCCACTGAAAATGCTCAGTCAATGCCAGTTAACTAAAATGAGTTGATTCAGGTCCAATGTGAGCAATGATCTATTTAATTGCATTCTCTCCTCAGTTTCTGCCTTTTCTATGCATTGGCCAATGACTTTCTCATTATCCTAAGGATTACTACAACCCCGTAGCTATTCTGCCCATTTCCTCTCCTGCCTCTTTGCAGACCATGTTCCACACAACAGACAAATAATCTTTATAAGATTTTAACTAAATCATGTCACTCTGCTCAAAATCTGCAAAATCTTAGCAGCTTAGAATAAAATTCAAAGCTTTTATCACGGGCTACTAGACCCTATAGAATCTGGGCTCCAGGCCCCTGCCCCACCTCCTCTTCTAGCTTATTCTCACCTATTCTCCTCAAGCAATGATTACCATTTTGCTATTTCTAAAACAGTGTGTTAAACTTAATCCTGTTAAACCTGTTTCCACCTCAAGCATGCTCTCCACTCGGGACCTTTGCCTTTCCCGTTTCTTATTATAATAATTTTCTACAAATCGCTAAATGATTCCTTTTCTCACATCACTTAATTCTTTGTTCAAATATTACCTTATCATCAAGGATCTCTTAGAAATGCAACATAGTAAATAACATATCTTGCTCTTCCTTTTTGTTTCACCCTGCTCTGTTTTCATCTTAGTTTGTATCACTTCGTATCAGCTCTGTGAGGCCAGGAATATTATTATTTTTTTCATTAATGTGATCCCTGATACAAATATTTGTTGAATCAACAAAGGAATAAAGAATAAATAAATGGATGAATCCTTTTCTTTTTGAACAAGTTATTTCCAAAAGATGCACAGTAATATGAATATGTAATAAGAATTTTTATGTCTCCAAGTAAAATCAATAGAGGCTTTCGGTTCAAGTTTATAATTTTAACCACAAAGGGATATCTGCATGAGAATCTTCTCCCCACATTGATTACTCCACAACACTTGGACGTTTAACTCTGTACCTTGCAAAATGCTCTTAGGACGTTTTCTTTTGCATATTATTAATGCTATTAATTTTTTATTCATTCTTTATCCATATTTTTCATAAGACATTTTAGGTATCTTTCCATTTTCGGTGTCCATCATAGCAGCCCACGAAGCCCTAGATAACAGGATCATGTCCCTTTAACTTGTGTGGTAAAGCACCCAGTGCTAAGCCGTATGTATACTGTACTGCACAAAAGCCTTTTAATGATGAATTAGATTTTGATTTCGGTTCGTTACGCCTGGGTTTTCACACAATGTTCCAGATTTCATGCTTTTGTTTATAATGAGTCATGGCCCCCTTGACAAACAAGAGAGTAATTAAACTAACCAGGTTATCAATAGAAGCTTGTGATGGATCTCCTGTTGCATATGGTTATTTCATCTTCAATAATAATTAGATATCATAAAAGATTACAGCCTGTTTGTGTGACAGGAAAGAGAGATTAAAGCAGGTGAGAACAATAGTGAAAATACAAGCTTACCTGTACCTGTTATGAGCAGTGTCTTAATAATTGACAAGTACATGGAGTTTTATTTATAGTTTTTTAATATATTTCATTGACTTTTGTAGGTGACATGAAACTTTGCTTAACAAAATAATTTTAAAATTATGAAATGATTTCTTGTATTGTGTTTGTGAATATACATATATATATACACCCATATATACATAAATATGTATATATAAGGGTGTATATATATATGTACATTATAAATGTTATACATATATGATATTATATATATAAAACCAGGTGTGTGTTGGTGTATATATATGTATCTATATTATCTTGTAACAGTTCTTATGCAAACATTTTTTGGAAATATTATTTCATTAATTTTCACCAATTTATTAGTAAGTACTTTAACAAAAATATTTTCCTTGCAATGTTTTCTAGAACTCTAAATAATAAGAATAAAAACACCACGAGAAATAGAAGTGCAATAATTTTTCATATGTTGAAAACTATATATTCAGTGTTCACTGAATATTGATAAAACATTAAACACTGTACTTTTTCATTGCTTTCCAAATAAATCAAAATATATCCACAGTGCACACTTAGGCCATATTTCTGAATGAACTAGTTTTTGTATCTTCAAGATTCTAGTTGTTGAATAATTTGCTATAGTGTTATTTGAAATATGAATTATAGTATGTTAAAAACTTGGTAGAAAAGGAAGTGTTTATGAAAAGATGCATACATACAACTCCTAGTGTTTCTCTCCAAAATTCTTTTTTTTTTTTTTCTTTTTTTTTTTTTTGAGATGGAGTTTTGCTTTTGTTGCCCAGGCGGAAGTGCAGTGGCAGTCTTAACTCACTGCAACTTCTGCCTGCCGGGTTAAAGCGATTCTCCCGCTTCAGCCTCCCAAGTAGCTGGGATTACAGGGGCCCACCACTATGCCTGAGTAATTTTTGTAATTTTAGTAGAGACAGGGTTTCACCATGTTGGCCAGGCGGGTCTCGAACTCCTGACCTCAGGTGATCCACCCGTCTCAGCCTGTCAAACTGCTGGGATTACAGGTGTGATCTACTGTGCCCAACCCCCTCCAAAATTCTTCTATTTACAGTCCTTTTCATCTGAGTCAATAACCTTTCAGCTACTCAAGCCAAATTACATCACCCTTGACTCCTCTTTTTTTTCTCTATGTAACTTCAGTCTTTCTAGAAATCTTATCAGCTCCACCTTCACAGTAGACCACAAGCCCAATAACTTTCCACCACTTCCACTGCTACCACCCTGACGTGAGCCACCCACCTTCATTTGCCTTGCTTACTGCATTCCCTACTTTATCCCTAGACTTTTATCCTAGCCTCACGATGGTCTTTTTTCAACACAGCAGCCAGAGTCATCTTTTCAAAAAACCGATCAGATTTTATCTCTACTCTGCAGGGATTCACCATTTGTCCTAGAATAAAAGTCAATTCCTTGAAATGACCCAAGAGATCCTACCCAATCTTCCATCCTTTGTTTCTCTTTGGTATAAACTTGGAATCCACTGAAAATTGTTCCTATCTGCTCCTGCTGTCCTTTCTCTTGTATCGGCCACACCAATCTTGCTGTTTCTTAAACAAACTAGGCTAGCTTCAGCCTCAGTGTCTTACTGCAAGCTCTTCCCTCTTCCTACAAGGCTCTGTCTCTAAATATCCACATAGCTAACTCACTCATTCACATCTAGTTTTTGTGCAAATCTTAGCATCTCAATGAGGCCTACTCAGATTACCCTATCGAAAACTTCAATCCATTCCTTTCTCTGATTCCTCTTACCTTGCAACTATAAGGGTTTTGTTTTTATTTTACTGTATTGTTTATCACCTTCTAACATTTTATTTACACTACTAATTTGCTACATCTGCTGCTTATAGTCTGTCTCCCCATTTGTTACCCCATCTAGAATATAAGCTTCATCACCTCAGGGCAATTAACTGCTTTGTTCCTTGAGAAATGCCTGGCACATGTTGACAGCTGAATAACTATGTGAAGGATAAAAAAAAAAAAAAAGTTATGCTGCAAAAAAAAGGTTTTTAAGCATCACACTGTGCTAGGCACTGTGCAATAATCTTGGAATATACAAAGATGAATCAGATATTTATCCCTGCCTCCAAAGAACTGAAAAGGAAATCTGGCATACCCATAAATACAGTACATGATACAATGCAATACATTTCTATCAATATATGATAGAACGTTCATGGTATGAGAGATCCAGATACGCAGAAGAGGGGAAACTTTTTCTTGCTAGAGCAATAGGGAAGAGCGTGGAGACACTGATGCCTAAAATGGATCTTGAATCTGTGGAAATGGGAAAAACAGCATTCAGACAGAAGAAACTACATTAAAGAAAAAATCACTAAATTACTAAAGCATAGGGAGGAGGCAGGAAAAAACACAGAATATGTCAAGAGCCCAGGCTTTGAGTTAACACGCCTGACTTCAAAGCCAACTTCTGCAACTAAGTAGCTGTGTGACCTTGACAATTCGTTTAACATCTCTGAACTTTAGTTTGCACATTTGTAAAACTGAGATAATACCATCAAGCTTAGAGTATTTTTGTGAGAAAATGGAGAATGTAAAGCACCCAGCCCAGTGACTGTCTCCCTGTGATCACTCAATAGATGAGAACTATTATTGCAGTAGAGTTGGACTGGAGTACAGATGAAGTGTTACCCTCACCAATGCCATTTTTTCCAATAGGAAGGAAGGCCAAAATGTATTTCATTTACTCTGCACTCCCTGAAAACATTCATCTGTTGCTCAACTTGAAAAATGAAGCTGAAAATGACTAGTCTTGTATTTGAAGCATAAAACACTGAAAATATGATGCATTGGTCTATCAGGCATAAGTTTGCTTTGAATATAGAAGGAATAAAAATATATGCGTGTCATATTTCTGTTGAGGATTATTTGTACTTATCCACTAGTATTTGTTTGTTTGTTTCTTTTGCAGTTGCTCCTACTATTCAGGAAATTAAATCTGGCACCGTGACCCCAGGACGCAGTGGCCTGATAAGATGCGAAGGTGCAGGTGTGCCACCTCCAGCCTTTGAATGGTACAAAGGAGAGAAGAAGTAAGGACTTTGTGATTATTACTGTGTTCTAAGCACTTTGAAATAATGTGTTTGTGTTTCAGATACTTACTTTAGGCAATTTCTTTAACTGGCTTGAATGATTCTCAGCAGCCTCCTCTCCAGCAAGCAAACTGAAGGGGCCCATGTGGGAGGGATGAGTAGCTAATAGCATCCAGAAGAAATGTCCACTTTGGTTTGTGTGATCTCAGAAATGCCTGCAAATCCCCCATCACTGATGCATTTCATTTCTTCCCCTCCCTCCTGAAACACCACACCATTGCTCTTGCTGGCAACTCAGTTTATTTGGGAAGTAAACCAGCTCTTAAAGGACTTGAGTACAGCTTCCACAAGAGCACTTCAAAAGCAATAGGAATTGCTGTCTTTGCCTGGCTTCCTTGATAAGCCTCAATCCTTTCACCTGCCTTATTCTCCCACAAGATAGTTTAACATTTTGTTGTATAGGACACTGTGTTTTAGAGAATCTGTCACTAAAGAGACTGTAGAGGAGATAAAATGCATGCCTAGAGGACTAACCAATGGAATTTTAGGGTTGCTCTAATTTCAACTCTGTATGATTACTCCCTTGAGAAGACCCAAAAATCTTGGCAAGAGCTACTGAATAAGATAAGACAGGACTTGACAACTTTCTCTTTACTTTCAGCCAGTAGGCTCATTCAGACCTCTTCAAATGCTGTTATCAAGCCAGCAAAAAAGTCACAGGACCCCTGTGGGTAAACTGGAATCTATAATGCAGAGAAGAGGGAATTATCTATACTGTGTAGATTCTGCATCAAAACTAGGGAGGAATATATTCAAGCAAATGCTAGGTTAAACCATAAGGAATTCCCACTTTCAAAGTCAAAAAAGCCAAGTGTTGGCAATTCCATACTGTACAACGTGTGTGTGTATATATATATGGCATATATACCATATATATCCTATATATACACACACATATATGTGTGTGTGTATATATACCATATATATGGTTTACACACACACACACACATATAGAGGGAGAGTTTACATACTGTATTAGTCCGTTCTCATGCTGCTATAAAGAACTGCCCAAGACTGGGTAACTTATGAAGGAGAGAGGTTTAATTGACTCACAGTTCCACATGACTGGGGAGGCCACGGGAAACTTACAGTCACAGTGGAAGGGGAAGCAAACACGTCCTTCTTCACTAGGCGGCAGGAGAGAGAATTGCCGAACAAAAGGGGGAAAACTCCCTTATAAAACCTTCAGATCTTGTGCGAACTCACTCACTATCATGAGAACAGGATGGGGGAACTGCCCGCATGATCTAATCACAGCCCATGGCTCTCTCCCCCAACACATGGGGATTACAATTCAGATTAATTCCAGGATGAGATTTTGGGTGAGACACCTCCAAATGATATCATTTACTTATGTCATGGCTCATAATAAATTTCAGCTAAATATCTGAACAGAAAACTGGTGAAATTATATAAGGACTTAGATATTACCACAAAGGATAAGAATGTATGTGATACCAGCAGGTATTTTTTTTCTGGAACTGGAATCAAAAGATTTGTGGAAGACAATATCCCTTTTTACAATCAATCTGAATAATAAGGGAGAATATCCCCAGAACTGTCTCATTTCTTCTGACTGGTTTTGCCTAAAAAATTTTTTAGCTATTTTATATGCAACTTATTCTATAATTTGGGTTGTTCAATTTTTAAATTCTTTCTACTAATTTATATGCTTTTACCAATTCTAAATTTGCCTTTTTGTAGCTTAGTAGAAGACTCCATATTTTTATATACTGAGAATTAGGTAAACTGGACTGTGGTCACTCTCATTTCACCCTACAATATTGTATATCTGCCAATATAGCCTTTCTCAGATTTTGATAACCCAGGTTGAGAAGTTTCAGTTTGTAATTATCTATATGGACAAATATCCAGAAAAGTGGTTCTCAATCCTTTGTAAGTTATGCAACTCTTTGTTCATGTACAATCTTATTTGGAAGCCCAAGAAGTAATATTTATGAACACAGCACTTCTCTACTAGATGCTGGGTAAATGGAGTCTCAATTCTACCTGTTCACAACCCTCCTATAAATTAGGACATCATTGCAGGAGTCCCCCAAATCCCTGGTTCTCTACAAAACACTGTATAAATAACACTGACAGACTATTTTACATACCTTTCAAAGTCACTTTTTAATTTGTGTCATTAATTTCTTAAAAGCTAACAATCAGAGCTTCTTTGTTAAAGGCCATTTTGTTTCCAATACTTTCTGAAGCAATGTCCTGGATTTTTTTTTCTGCTCTCCCTTTTTCTCTTTTCTAAATTCAGCAACCATTGTCAAAAAAAAAAAAAAAAAAAAAAAGCTACAATAATCCTCGGTCCACTTTCTTGGCCTATAGTAAATATAGAAAAGGGCCAATTGGTGCCCACAATCATAGCTTCAGTGATTTTTTTTGTGTGTGTGCTGTGGAGATGGACTACAGCTTTTATTAGATTTTCAAAGGAGTTCAGAACCATTTGCTAAAAAGGAAAAAGTAGATTGATTTTCCCCAATCAATGTCCTCCCCAACACACTCACACACCTAGAAAAATGCAGCTGTGAAAATCAAATGCACTTGTGAAAGGCAAGCATATTTTCAGTTCAGAGTGAAGCATACATTTATCATCTTTAGGGATATATTTGAGGCAATATTCAAATTCTCAAATATCATGGTAATGATTAATTTCCTTTCAAAACTAAAGTAAAGCAAAGTTCAGCATACGCAGGGAGTAGGAAAGAGAAGGATTCCGGTTGCTGAATGGTTGCACTCACTATGTAGATTCACCATAAACGCCCAGGCTATTCAATTATTTACTTCATCAAAATCAAAAGCTATTCAGGGGCGGTGCCTTACGCCTGTAATCCCAGCACTTTGGGAGGCAAAGACGGGTGGATCACGAGGTCATGAGATTCACTCACTATCATGAGAACAGGATGGGGGAACTGCCCGCATGATCTAATCACAGCCCATGGCTCTCTCCCCCAACACATGGGGATTACAATTCAGATTAATTCCAGGATGAGATTTCTCTCCATGTTGAATTCCTGGTCAACATGGTGAAACCCCAGCTCTACTAAAAATAAAACAAATTAGCTGGGCATGATGACAGGCACCTGTAGTCCCAGCTACTCAGGAGGCTGAGGCAGGAGAATCGCTTGAACCCGGGAGGCGGAAACTGCAGTGAGCCGAGATCATGCCACTACACTCCAGCCTGGAGACAGAGCAAGACTCTGTCTCAAAAAAATAAAAAATGAAAAAATAAAAATAAATAAAAAGCTATCTATTTAGCAAGCACCTGCTGTTGCACAGGTAGTGTTCTAAGTTACTAATATTTACCCATTTTGCTCTTTTTTCTTTTTTTTTTCTTTTTTTATAGTATAACATTTATTATCTCCAGTCATTTAGATGTGCCATTATCTTTTTTTTGAGACGGAGTCTCGCTCTGTCGCCCAGCCTGGAGTGCAATGGAGCGATCTCAGCTCACTGCAAGCTCCACCTCCTGGGTTCACGCCATTCTCCTGCCTTAGCGTCCCGAGCAGCTGGGATTACAGGCGCCCACCAAACGCCTGGCTAATTTTTTGTATTTTTAGTAGAGACGGGGTTTCACCGTGTTAGCCAGGATGGTCTCGATCTCCTGGCCTCATGATCAGCCCGCCTCGGCCTCCCAAAGTGCTGGGATTACAGGCGTGAGCCACCGTGCCCGGCTACCCATTTTACTCTTAAAACAAACCTGTAAGGTAAATATGATTCTTAACTTTTCCCTGAGGAAACCAAAGCATAGAATGCTTTTAAGTAATTTGCACAAGTTCATGCAGTTAGTGGCAGAACTGGGATTTAAACCCAGGAAGTCTTATAAATCTTCATGCAGAGTCCATGGGTTTAACCCCTATACTATGGCACCCAGTGTAGGTCAAGGCCCTTAAGAGTCTATCAAAACTTATTTGAAATGTCAATGTGAAATACCAAGAGTAAAAGCATTCCAAGTTGTTTATGGATTTGCAAAATAAGAAACTGCACGTACAAACACTCACTTATAATTTCCCAATTTATTTAGTCAAGGACACAGAAAAATTGAGTCAAGAGGAACACAGCAGAAACAGATACAGCATGTTTCAGAGTTGATTTCTTGACCTCTGAGGTCTTTAACTGGGAACATGAAGCTGTCAGAGACCCTGTCAGAGAGGAACAGAGTTTATCTCTGCATGATCTAGAGTTTTGTTTCCTAGAGACTGTTTTTTTTTATTTCAGGCTTACATAAATACTCAGAAATAACTTATATGATCACTTTACTTCTATGTGAGAGAATGTTTATAAATATTCAGTTATCTTAAATCAAGATCTTCAAAACCAGCTCTTCATCCAGATAAACATAAACAAATAAACACAAATGAAAAACAGAGGCAGTGCCTGAACATCCATAGCCCTATCTCTGCCTGCAGTTCTTCAGCATCCTGTAAAGTCCATTTCTGTGTGCTAACAACAATCAGCTTAAAACCCCTTAAAAGAAAGACTGTAAAATTAAGCACAATTTAAAGAAAAGAAAGAAATATATAGTTACTGAGGAAAAAAAACACTTTCCAGTTTCTTTGAATTCTTTTATCTCATTTATTGTTCAGACCTCTGTGAGATAAGATTTACCGTCATCAATTTACTGTTGAAAAAACTGAGGCACAAGAGACTTAACCTGAAGAGCATTCAGCTTTGCATGACCATCAAGACATTTTAGATGTGATAACCTCTCGACCCATGTTCTTTCCCTTGTTTCTGATGCCACTATTAGTTATCTATTGCTAGGTAACAAATTAACCCAAAACTTAGCAGCTAAAACCAATAAGCACTAACTATCTCAAGCAGCCTGTGTGGGTCAGGAATCCAGGAGCAGTTTGGCTGGATGCTTATCACTCAGTGTCTCTCATAAGATTGCAGTCAAGATGTCACCTGATGCTACTCATCTGAAGGCTTGACTGGGGCTGGAGAGTCTGCTTCCAAGATGACTGACCCACACACCAAGCAAGTAGTGCGAGTTATTGGCAGATGGACTCAGTTAATTGCCACGTGGATGTCCCCACAGGTAACGGGCTTCATCCAGTATTAGTGATCCAGGAGAGAGCTAGATAGAAGCTGCCATGTCCTTTATAACCTAGTTTCAAAAGTCATACTCTCTCATATCTGTAATATATTATTAACTACATGAGGAAACCTTATTCAATGTGATTTCACGTCATCAAAAGCATTTGCTAAATGGGACTTTGGATGCCCTGAAATTGTCAATGTGAGAGGGGACAGCACAGGGACATAAATATCAAGAGGTGAAAGTCATCTGATGCCACCTTCAAAAACGGCTCCCACACTATCTCTCTCATGCATGATCTAAGTATTTTTTATATTAGAAATATTAGTCATTTGTTTTTTAGTTTATTCCACCATGAGAGTGACTAATGTTATATACCAGTTATTAAAATATTACCTCTTAGGATAAGATAGTCATTTTTTATCATCACAGTTTATTTCAGCACACCTGGAATGAGGAGTATCAATGGACTTAATTTTACTCTGTATTTATTTAAGCCTTGGGAAAATTAGAGTTATAAACAGAGCCAAATATTTAAACTTTTTTCCTTAATAATATAGAAGGTTGTTAAGTAGAAATATACTCTTTATATGCATATGCAGTGAAAAGACAATTTCAGAATATCCAGAGTATCATTAAGCAAATGTTTTTGGTGATATGAAATTCAATTAATCTATTGTTTGAGAATAGTACGTTCATTTAGGATTAAGGCTAAAAGCATGAATTGTAATATACTGGTATTTCAATAGGTATTGCTAAAACGTGGATCTCTATTACTTTGTGAAGATGATATTGCCATCTTGTCTTAGATGAGAATTTTGTTATTTTGTCTGCAGCTTTGAATTCCCTCCTCTCTTTCTAGATTACCTTAAATTCAAGCCTGAGGTCTAGAAATACATGCTTTCTGATTTCTCATGACCATTTTAACTGCTCTAGGCAAAAGCGCAGGCTTTTAGGCAACTGATATGTTAGCTTGATTTAGTCATTCCACAATGTATACATATATGAAAACACCACATTATACCCTATACATATATAAAGTTATTAGTCAATTAAAAATAAAATATTAAATAAGTGAATAGATTTTAAAAATCATATTTTACTTACTTGTTTTTAGGCAAAGGGCTAATTGTAAAAATGCTTTTTTGGAATTTTTTAGCTGCAACAGTATTTCTTTCCTATTCCTCTATTGTAATTTAATATAGGTATGAAAATGTTGCAAATGAGGTACATATAAATTACTCCCAGGAATGAAAAAGAAGTATGTAATAAAACATTAATATTTTAAATGTATTAGTTTAAAAGCTGTGTACCTAAAAAATGGAAAGTTTTGCATTTGGCAGTGTGGGGCCTATAATATCTTGACTTTTAAGCACATATTTCAAACTTTAGCCTATTCACTTTTAAGTCATTCCTTATAACGCTGCTATAGAAAAAAAAAAATTGTGATGATGTTTATCATTTTGCCCTGGTAAGAAGGGTTAGTTATCTATGTGCATAAAAGATGCATGCATAGACACGTACAAAATGTATGCAGGTACCAATCAAGAAATAGGAAAATACCTAAAGTCTACCATGTAGAAATATGCCATGTTCACTTTACACAGAGGCATGGTGACCTTTTTCAGTAAGGTTAATATTAAGTTTCACTTTAGATAATGATTATTTTTCATTCTGGATTTTACAGTGGTAACATGAACTTGAGAAATCATAATAGGGTAACGACCATTCCT
Organism: Theropithecus gelada; assembly: GCF_003255815.1. Classification (NCBI taxonomy): domain Eukaryota; kingdom Metazoa; phylum Chordata; class Mammalia; order Primates; family Cercopithecidae; genus Theropithecus; species Theropithecus gelada. Next base: position 99,498,592 of record NC_037668.1, on the reverse strand, counting down.
CTCCTCTTTTCTATTCTAAATATTTACTACCTGATTGTCTAAGCAGGCTATAAATTTTATGTGAGTATTCACTTTGCCGCAGGACTTCTCCCCTTTTTATATTTTTGAGGAAACCAACAAAATGAGTTAAAAATTTTTTGTATGTAGGAAAATTTTGATTCCCCTTTCTTTACTGTTTTCATGCAATTTATTTATGTCAAAATTATGAATACATTACATTTGCATAGCAAATTATGATTTTCAAGGCTTTATTATGTGTGGTGACTTTGCAAAATGTTCACATTAATTCACTTACATAGAGTCAATTCTTAAGCATGGGGTGCTACATGAGAGAGAGAGGAAGAGAGAAAAAGCTAGATAGCACATATAATTAAATGGCATGACTTGTTACTCTACTGCTTCAAAAATACATACCATGGGAGATATGAACCTGGCTGCTCCTTCAATTGGTCTTCTTCATTCCCATATATCTCTGATAAGGTGAGCATCTCTCTATCTTTTTTATTATACTTTATGTTCTAGGGTATATGTGCACAACGTGTGGCTTTGTTACATATGTATGCAAGTGCCATGTTGCTGTGCTGCACCCATTAACTCACCATTTACATTAGGTATATCTCCTAATGCTATCCCTCCCCCCTCCCCCTACCACACAGCAGGCCCCTGTGTGTAATGTTCCCCTTCCTGTGTCCAAGTGTTCTCATTGTTCAATTCCCATCTATGAGTGAGAACATGCAGTGTTTGGTTTTCTGTTCTTGCAATAGTTTGCGGAGGATGATGGTTTCCAGCTGCATCCATGTCCCTACAAACGGTATGAACTCATCCTTTTTTATGACTGCATAGTATTCCATGGTGTATATGTGCCACATTTTCTTAATCCAGTCTGTCACTGATGTACATTTGGGTTGATTCCAAGTCTTTGCTATTGTGAATAGTGCAGCAATAAACCTACGTGTGCATGTGTCTTTGTAGCAGCATGATTTATAATCCTTTGGGTATATACCCAGTAATGGGATGGCTGGGTCAAATGGTATTTCTAGTTCTAGATCCTTGAGAAATTGCCACACTGTCTTCCACAATGGTTAAACCAGTTTACAGTCCCAGCAACAGTGTAAAAGTGTTCCTGTTTCTCCACATCCTCTCCAGCATCTGTTGCTTCCTGACTTTTTAATGATCACCATTCTAACTGGTGTGAGCGTCTCTTTATTTTTAATGAGGTTTCAAAGTTGAAAATGTTTGTTTAATGGAACACGGCTCTGAAACAAAGCCAACTACTATATCTAGTGCTCACTCATCAACAGTGATGTAAAGCAGGGGTCAGCAACATTTTTTAAAACATATATTCCTATGAGTAAAATATAAAATTTAGCAAAAACTAACAATATTTCCATACCAATTTTTACTTATGGTTATGCATTTCTGAACTAGTGTATTCATGTATTAAATGACCTGTGACAGAGAAAATTTTTTAAATGAGGTAAGAATACAATACAAATGGACCTTCTGTTATTTTTTTCTCACACTCCAACTAGTCATTTTATTTCTACTTTAAGATACTTGCTTTCCATTTTGAAAACTATCGTAAAATATGGTAGTTTGAAACAAGGAAGTTTAAGGAATTTTCAAGATTCATTTTCACGACATGCAAGTTTACCTTATATGCTGACTTCGCTATCTTATAACACATATTTTACAACTCACTACGTACTATCTTACTCATTCCTTGTATAACTCTAACCAGATTAATATGATAATAAAAACTGTATCTTTTGAAGGTGAAATGACTTGAAGGAAAGCACAGACCTAATTTCCAGACTCCTATGTCAGGATATCTCTCTTCTAGATTTTATATTACAACTTTGATTATTCAGAAGGGACTAGAAGTATATTCTGTTTCTCTTTTACTTTTATGTTATCATTCACAAGGTGGTTCTTACCACAGTAGGCAGTTATGTGTTTTGATTTAGAAGAATACTACAAATAACCTTATTACTATTTCAGATTAAAAGTGGTCTTCTCTTCTAACTTCAGATTTCATTTCTTCATTCACCTGTGAGATAATTTGAAAAGTTTCAATTTTTCATTTATCTGTGAGATAAATTGAAAAGGAAAGAAAAGTTCCTGAATTGAATAAACTTGCATTTCTAGTGTTATCTCATTATTATATTTCACTATGTAGTATTATGTTGTTTTTTTATTTATTTCATTTGATGATATTTCTTTTAATAACCAATGTGGTCTCAGTACAACTCTCACTATGTTTGTGATGACTTTAACATTCAAGACCAGAGATTTAAATAAGTATATGAAATAACTGAAAGCATTTCAACTACTGGGAACTGAAGAGCACATGCCCATGTGAGACACATATTATTATATTGAAAACACTGGGTCAGTCAAACAAGGATGAAAGTGGGCCACCTCCAGTTTGCATCCTGTGACTTAGAGTGTAGGACTTGTCATAAAAATCAGCAAAATGAAATAAGTACTAAGTAAGAAAATTTTCAGGGAACCCTAAGCCAAGTCCTGAGAAAGTGCACAGTAAGAGCCCATTCAATTCAAATAAAAGGATTACAGCATACTTCAGGGCAAATGTAGATTTTTTTGCTGGATGCCAAAGGATGAGCAGCATGTCCAAACATTCCACGGAGTTAAGAATAATCATGGGCAAGAGAAGAACATGATCAATGTCATGTAAGCATTACGCAGAAGGCTTTTAAATGTCCTGGTGTGCAGGATACGAAATCAAGTATAACAGGAGTTAGGGCTAGAAAGGCACCTAAGGGAAAGACTTGGAGGGTCTTAAATGTTACAAGGCATTTGGACTGGATTCCAGAGGTGTTGGGAAGCTATTGAGGGGATTTTCAAGAGTTCTAAAACAATCTAGTCTCTTTTTTGTGTGTGGCAGTAGTTTAATTTAATTAGTTAATTTATTCATTTTAGATTCAGCAGGTACATGTGTAAGGCTGTTATATGTGTATGTTGCATTATGGTGAGATTTGGGTTTCTAGGGTACCCAACACCCAACTAGTGAACATTGTACCCAATAAGTAATTTTTCATCCCTCACTCCTCTCCCACCCTCCCCACTTTTGGAATCCTCAGTGTCTATTGTTTCCATTTTTATGTCCATGTGTACCCATTTTTTAACTCCCACTTATAAGTGAGAATGCAGTATTTGATTTTCTGTTTCTGAGTTATTTCACTTAGGATAATGGCGTATAACTGCATCCATGCTGCTGCAAAGGGCATGATTTTATTCTTTATATGGCTGCATAGTATTTCACTGAATATATATGCCACATTTTCTTTATCCAATCAACCATTGACAGATGCTTCAATTGATTCCATGACTTTGCTATTGTGAATACTGCTATGATAAACATACAAGTGCAAGTGACTTTTTAAAATAATTATTTGTTTTCCTCTGGTAGTGGAATTGCTGGGCCAAATAGTAACTCTGTTTTTATTTATTTGAGATATCTCCATAGTGTTTTCCATGGAAGTTGAACTAATTTACATTTCTACCAGCCATGTACAAGCATACACTTTTCTCCACATCCACACCAACATCTGTTGTTTTTTTGACTTTTTAATAATAGCCATTCTGACTGGTGTGAGATGGTATCTCACTGTGGTTTTAATTTGCATTTCTCTGATGATTAGTGAAGCTGAGCATTTTGTGTATGCTTGCTGGCAGCTTGTATGTCTTCACAAAATATTTCTTAGAGTAGTTGGGAGAAATGAATGGGAAAGTTTAAATATGGCCTAGAGTACTGGATATGCAATTAAAAAGCAAGAGAGAAGAAAGGTAGTATTTGCCTATTTCAGTGACTAATTGGATATAAAGAAAGGAAAATTTGAACACAATTCTGTTTTCCATCTAGACAACAAGACAAAAGTGAAGCCACTGGCTGAGGCTGGACCACAAGAAAAAGGTTTGGGAGGGCCCACACTTAGTTCGGTTTGGGACATACTGGAATCAAGAAGTTAGTACTGCACACGCAGAGTCTGCCCATAAACAGCTGGAATTACTTCGTGTTTTAAAAATGCATGATGATCTTTCTAAAATAAATAATTGATCTTAGACTTTATGCATGAAGCCTGTCAGTGTTTCTTCACTGTCCCTGGAATAAAATCCTAATAACAGGGAGTGGTATATAGGTTTCATCACGTTCTGGCCCCTGTATTCTTCTCTGCCTATGAATCTTGCCATTCTACCCTCACACAACAGGAGCTGTAGCTATCCTGAAATATTTCCATTCCCAGACTGTGACATGAGCTCTCTCTTTCAGGCCTCTTCAAATGTTGGCTCCTTCGTTTGTAAGCTCCTTCCACACACATACCCATTCCTGGCTGCCTTTGCCTGGCAGCCTTCCACTACCTAGTCCTTTAGTCTCCATGGGGATGTCACCTTCTCCAGGAAAGCTACCACAACAAGCTTTTTTCTACCTGGGGAGGGAGCTCTTCAAACGTACCCTCATGGACTCATATCTAACAAGCACTTATTACACTAAACACAACTTATTGTTTTACTTTTTCATCTCTCCTGCTAAGCTCTAATCTACCTGGAAATGAGGATTCTGCCTTGTTCACTATCATGTCCCCAACACATATCATGGTATTTGGCATGAATGATACACTCTGTTGGAAGACTGCGTTATAACCTTTTACTAAATATAAAATAGAGCCATTCTTATTTTAACACACTTTCAAATTGGTGAGAGACTATTAGTACAAATGAATCCTGTCACCTTAGATTGCAGGACATTGTAAACCCCATACACGATTAGAGAAAGGAAGCTGATTTCTGTTGCTCAATTCTGGCTTCTCAGGATTTTTTCTTTGTGAATATAGTTTCTGAGAAATGGTTGTGTTGTTATATTATGGGGTAATATTTTACATTAAAGTCATGGGCATATTGATATTAGAAAAATAGTTGAAGTGGTGGGGAGAAATCCAGTCATAGGTCAGGTTGTCAGGGATACAGGAACTCACAGCAGTCAGGGAGGCTTGACATCTGTACTGTAGCCATTGTTTATTTAATGTAGGGTTAAAAGGGAATATCCTCCCATGCGAATCAAACTGTCACAAGGAAAGCAGCCCAAAGGTCTCTAATCTAAAAGTATTAATTTCATTAAAATTGATAAAGTAAACAAGACATACATTTTAAATAGCTTAATAAAGTCTAGATTCATTAAAGTGTCTAATATATTATAATAACATTAATTTATTCAAATGCACAACTAAAGATAGATACCCCTTGGGGCTAAGACAGTGATGCATGATATTCTTCAGCCTGTTCCTAGGAATAAATGATACATATTGTTTTCAAGCCTAAAGTATCAAGCAGCACATAAACCAGTAGGTTGCCATAGCAGCATATTCACATAAATTTTCATTTCTCTCTGGTATCTAGCAGTTCTTGCTCCTCCTCCTCCCTTTCACTTTTCTTTTTTGTTAAATCTGTGAAAAGCTTAGATGAGATTGATGATGCACATGTAATTGATACTGAGTTTGGCACATCTTGAAATCATGATGCCATGATCTTTTCAGTCACTCTCCTAGATCTTTTCTTTAAAAATAATTTCCTGAATGCTCAATATTTAATATTTTTCTGCCAGCTGAGAGGAAATGTATCTGTTCTAAGAAACAGACTCTATCATTGAACAATAACACCTATCATAATCTAGTGCCTACTGCATTTGGCATATATGTGCATAAATATTACACATTAAATATTTTTCAAAACATTTTAACATTAACACTTTGTGATTGGCTTCATTTTTCCCATTTCACAGATGAAAAAACTAAGAATTACAAAAATATAAAAACAAAATTCATTCAGACAAGCACGCAACAATTACTCTATGCCTATTAACTATCTACCACTATAGTGCATGCTTAGAATACAATGACTAACAAAATCAACCTGGAACCTCCTCTAACAGAGTTTTACTCTAATAAGGAAGATGGACATTAATCAAAAATCACACAAATGTATGAAAACTTAAAACTGGAATGATGTTAGAAAAAGAAGTATTTGATGTTATGATGATGATTTGGCCAAGCCAAGCAGAATACAGTAACCTCATACCATCACTAGAACTTGAACTTTAGAGAGAATTTTAGAATTACTCTAAAATGCTGCTTTCTTGTCATTTGGATAGGTTGCATTTTTCTTCCATTCTTGACTATATTCTGCATATACACTGTGAGGAGGGACTTTCTTCCATCCAAATATTTAGTGAACCTCGAGGAAGAAAAACAAACAGTAATTGATACTGAGAGTGTGTGTATGTTGGAGAGAGTTTGAGCAGGGAAGGAGGGGAGAACCTATTGTACGTTTCTCATTTCAGGCTGCAAGAAGCCTGGGAGGCTGACTATGGGAAGCTGGACACAGCTGCTCTAACAGGCTGCACTGAAAGACATGACTAAGCCCCAAATACATAGTCAAGAGGCTTCTGGTCCAGAGATATATCCAGATAACATTTTTTTGTTGTTGCTAATTTTTTACCCATTAGACTCACCTCTTGGATCAAACCTGGCTTTCCTGTCCTGGGTGCCACATACCACTTGGCTATTTAGCTCTCTTGGTTTCATTCCCTGGCTTGACTCGATTTTCTTGAAGTACCCATGATTTCTGATTTATATCTCCAAACTTAGATACAATATCCTGGTTTCTACTTAGCGATTTGAGTGTCAATTGCTACTTTGGGAGGGCACCAGTAGTCAGAGGACCTATACTTAAATCTTGATTCTGCCACTTATCAGATGGTGCAAGATAAATTAACCTAATCATCTTAAATGTCTGTTTTCTCATCTATAAAATGGGACTAATAATAACTACCTCCTAGGATTGCTGTGAAGATTTGTTGATATGTACATTTCAACATACTTAAAGTTTTCTGTGTGTCAATTTTTCACACTCATAACAACAAACATTATTGTGTACAATGCTGAATTTTTTTTTTTTAATTTTGAGATGGAGTCTCACTCTGTCGCCCAGGCTGGAGTGAAGTGGCACGATCTCGGCTCATTGCAACCTCTGCCTCCTGGGTTCAAGCAATTCTCCTGCCTCAGCCTCCTAGGTAGCTGGGATTACAGGCTCCCACTGGGATTACCACGCCCGGCTAATTTTTGTATTTTTATTAGAAGCATGGTTTCACCATGTTGGCCAGGCTGGTCTTAAACTCCTGACCTCAAGTGATCCACCTGCCTTGGCCTCCCAAAGTGCTGGGATTACAGGCGTGAGCCACCATGCCTGGCCACAATGCTGAAAATTTTTAGTGTGAGATTACTTCAACCATAAATGTATTGAGAACAGATAAAATGTCCCACTTACATAAAGCATTGCTGGTCACACTGAAAAGACTAGAAATACAGTCTGATTCAGAGCCTAGACACACACACACACACACACACACACAGAGAAAGAGAGACATATATGTGTGTATGTGTGTGTGTGTGTGTGTATGTGTATGTGTATATATATATATATTACTCCATCCTTGAGAAAGGCATTATGAGATGTGTTGTGGAAGGGACCTGTATGCTATCTTAAAGTCATCTTCAGATTTTCAGATAGAACTAAGGTCCTTGAAATAATAACTATGCCATATTTTTCCTCTATGGTTCCTAATTCTCTTTCAGCATAGAAGGCATTTAATCATAATTTGATAACCAAATAAAACCTCATTTCTGTTAAGTCCATATAAGAATTCTACCATCACTCATGACTTTTTCTAAATCTTTCTCTTTTGTTTTAATTTGAGCTGTATCTTTAGTTCACACAACATCTTGGAATTCTGCAAGCCTACAGTCCATTGCTGACATTAACATTCCTTGTCTTCATAAATAAAACTTTTATGATTCAAGGGTTAACTTCCCCCACCATCTAATAGCAAAGATTGATTAATAAGACCATATTAAGCTGCCCACTCATATAAAGTGAATTCCAGTCTCTACAAGATTTATCATTATTCGAGAATGCCTCCCTCACTCTTATTCCAAGTTGTTCTAATATTTAAAATGTTGTCTGATACTTCTTAATATATATTTCCTACATTAGAAATGAAGTCTTTCTGTGGCTGTTTTCATCTGCAAGTTGGTTTCTCTAGAGATATCTGTTGTTATTCCTGACCTGGAAAGACAGAGAGTGAACAATAGTCTTAAAATGTAGATTGAGGCTGGATTTATATATAAAATGAATGAGGTCCAGTGTGGCTGCTCCATTTATTAATATTTTTGCAATCTTAGCAATCGGTGCTGATGGCTATGTGGTCAGTTTTTTGGGGTGATGTTGCTGCAGGCTCTCTTCTGGTGGTCCCAGATAGCTGCCGCCTGGAGGGAGGTTATGACTGTAAAGTTTGTGTCCATTTTGTGAGTAAGAAATACGAGTATCCCTAGTTATCAGCAGGCTTTCCATGTGCTACTTCTGACTGACACTAGAAAATATAAGGGACTATTCTAATTCAGAACTAGTTAGTGGGTTGGGCTGTGTCACTTATGAGCTGACAGCATCTGCTAGCAAAGCAAATAACCTGCAGTTCACAGACTTACGAGGCATTGGCAAAAGCCAGAAAGGAGAAGAGGAGTGAGAGTTATGGTTCTCAATGTGAAGCAAACTTCCATTGGTGTCAGAGAGTAGAGGACAGCAGGGTCCACAGAAATAGAAGGATCTTATAACTATCTTCCCTATGATAAAAACTCAATGAAGAAAACTGACCAGGTATTTCCAAGTAGGCACCATATAGTACTGATCTATGCTGAAGAAATGGATGCCATATTTAACTCCGAGCTCCACGGAATTTGTTTGTCCTTTTTTTTTTTTTTTTTTTTTGGCAAGGAGGGGCAGATTTCAACAGGGGCTATAAGAAAGCATATTTCTTGTATAATCTAACTCAATATAAGAATGATTCTTTTTACAGAAACAAAGTTATAGACAATCATATTAGAACAAATCAATTATGTAAACAAAAGCGTCATCAATTAGAGAGCTCTTTTATCATTATTTGGTTTTAGTCAAGGAGTGAATCACATTAGGGTCATACAGGCTGGAGTTTCAAGGTGTGGCTCAAATTTATACAACCAGTAATTAAGGGTAGATACGTTCATATTAACAAGGTCCCCAATGTGACTGAAATACCCTTCTGTTGTAAACACCCTTTTATGTGCTGGATTCTTCTCCTTGGCTCTGACCTTCTCAAGCACAGAGATCATGGGTTGCCCAGTCTTGTCCCTAGTCACTCAGCCAGCATAGAGCTCATCTTTGTAGCAAATTAATGAATATTTTCAGAATTGATTTGAATAATTGAGAAAGCCCATCTTCATACCCCAGAACTCTGCAGGAAAATCACAAAAGTACACTCTCTATAGACATATACACCATATCAGAAGTCACTCTCTCACAAAGTCAGCTTTGCAAAAAGTCCTTCATCCAACCATCTACCAGATGAAGAGAGGTTTTCATGTGGTGTTTGAGGAGTCAGCACTTCTAAAATACACAACTACAGAAGAAAGTAAGCTTTAGATTTCTCTAGTAATTTCAGAAAAGTAGCTTTCCTTAGAGGGAAGAAAATTCCCTCAGGGAATGTAGTTTTCTTTTTATTGGCCATAATAACCTGCCTGACTGATCTGAGTAGCAGGTGTTGGAGCACTAATGCTCCACTCTGGTAAGGATGCACACGGTACCGCTGGCCAGAAGCCCAAAATGGGCCCACACATACAGAGTATGGATGTGCTGCATGATTCAGCAACATCTGTGGCTGTGCCTTCAGATACATTTAAGGGCAGAGAACTGGAAGCTAATTCACCCAGAAAGACAGCCATAAGGAACATAAGCATATAGTGTCATAGAGTATCTGAATTTACTTCCTCAAGTCTTTCCCCTGGGTCTAGCCAGTTGAAAGCCCTGGTTAATTTCTCTCTCAACTCTTCAGCAGGAAAATCGTCCTGGTTTTCGTCAATGAAGCACAACAGGGATTTAGTAGTCTGGGGAGTTTCTGAGTCCTCTGGAGAATGTGTCTATAATAAAGATGTGGGTGAATTGATTTAAGTCATAATGCTGAAACTTGCAAGTCAATGAAACTGTTTTTTCACAGAGCATATATACTGATTAGTTAAAAATAAAGTTGTTAATGTGATCCAGAAAAATATATAATAATGACTATGGGAATTTAGCATAAATGTTGGTAGGCTTGAAATATGAGACAGAAGAATAAAAACTGCCATATCCATGATATTTTATGCCCTATTATCTTATGTCAGAGTTGGAGATCATTAAATTTATTGCTCAAGCTAAAGCTTGTTCAATGTTTATTTAACTCAAAGTTTTATTAATCTGATTAAAGTTTGCATTGGGGTAAGCCAAATTCAGCTATTACATGAAATATAAGTAATTCCCAGAGTAATCAAGTATGACTGCTCATTTTAATCTGCATTTAACTACAGTATATTTCATCTAAATTCAGGTGCAACCCACATAGTATAATGCAAAGGAGTTCAAATTGAACTCTCAGAGGATGCCATTTATTAGCATTTTCATAATTAAAAAAATACAAAAACTTGAACACATTAAAGAGAAAAAACTACCATGCCATTTGGACTATCAGTTTATATAGCCTATGTTATGATCAGTGTAGCTCCTTTGCAATAAACTTTGGGTAAATTGTGGAGAAGTTAGTATCAAGTTGACATACTCATTGTAAGAAAATTTATATTTAGAGAGAGAATTTCTTGAAGAGGCCACTGAAACGGGCTTACCAATGCCTATGTTGGGGGAACATCACCTGGACACCATTGATCTTTGTACTATTTATTATGTACCTAGGATATCACTATTAAGTGCTTTGTAGGATTCAAATATCAGAGAAAGCATGTTCATTTAACCTCTCCTTTTGAGGAATTTAAAACTATTCCATTTATTTGCTTTGAAAAGGCTTGTGTGCATGGAAACTGCTAGAGAGAATAGTGCAAATGAACCATACAGAGAGAGAGGTAAGAGTCCTTTAAGATAAATTAGAAAAAGAGAGATAAATCTTCGGTTAGACCTAAATGAGGAAGGAAGAATTTGAATAGCAGAAATAGAAGGTACAAGAAATAGGCTACAGATTCAGAAAAAGGGTGAAGCAGAAGTAGGTACAACATGCATTGAGAATGGTGAAGCCATGCCAGCCTATTTCAGAGTGAGGGCCTCTGATGGTAAATCCAGAGACTGTTGGACAATTCGTGTGAATTTAGGTATAACTGAATCCCATACTGAAGCCTAGAGAGTTTTAAAGACTTTCCCCGGCACATTACTAAAATGTGGCAGTGATGGGATTCAACTTTAAATGCTATCTCCAATACTATATGGCTGTCTCTTTCTAGGTTTAATGGAAGTTATCTATCTGGGTTGTACAAGAGTAAAGTGGTGTTGACTCTGAACTCAGAACCATCCTATCACAGTTGTAGGGTTAACTTTCAAGGGAATTATCTAATAATATCTGAAATGACCCAGACATACCAGCTTACCTAGAAACCATCAGTTTGTACTTTCGGTGGAATCTTTATATTTATTTCCCTTAAACTCCTTCCTGACTTTAGTAGATGAGGTATTATTGGTGTAGTGTGTTTTATTTTCTAAAATATGTAACAGTACATAAATAGGACATGTAGCTATCCAAGCTTAGTTTGTTATATAGCACAAATAATCCCACAGGAACAGTCTACAGCTGACATGCAACCTCACTTCTCCCAAATCTACTAATGTAAGTGAAATGTAAATTGCACCATTATCACGTTATATGCTAACGTCAGCGTGGTCGAATTGTCTATGGGTTGCCATGACAACCCTAGCTAAGATAAAAATGAAACTGGTATTCACAATACATATTTACCTAGAGCTTATTTTGTCTTCTAGGCTCTTCAATGGCCAACAAGGAATTATTATTCAAAATTTTAGCACAAGGTCCATTCTCACTGTTACCAATGTGACACAGGAGCACTTCGGCAATTATACTTGTGTGGCTGCCAACAAGCTAGGCACAACCAATGCGAGCCTGCCTCTCAACCGTAAGTAATGCAATGGTACCAAAATGCTCCCAAGGGCCTCTGGGCCCCTATCCATCAGTAGAGATAAAACCTAAGAATAGAGTACGTTCATTTTAAAACTCAACCTGATGTGACACATTCCTCATACGTCGCACATTCCTTACACATGGAAACTTTGCCCCCAAATCATATCATTGTCCAAAGATTTTATAATCCCTGTAGAAGTCTACATGTATATAAAAAAATGTGTTAGAGCTGAGAAAGGAAAAAAATACATGAATAATAGGGCTAACTGAAAAAAAGGTCTTTGGCTGAAGTCAGTAGATTTGGTGAGATTTTGTTGTTTTTTAAATGGATTACATAATCTTGAAGTATAGATTAACATGGCTTAAATTTGCTCTTGGTTGGTTTTCATCAAACATTCATCTTGGGATAGCCAGAATTTCACAAGCCATACATAAAATGAAACAGCAAGTAAATGATCATGGACAAAATATTTTATCCATATAGATAATATTTTTACTCAAAATTGTATTTTAAAATATAACTTAAGATTTTAGTCAAATAAATACTACATTTCTAATGTATCTTACTTCCTAAGGACTAAAAACTAGTAAAGAAGCACAAACACAAGGATCGGGTAAAAGGATAGAAACCTCCATGAATGTTTCCTCCTATAATTAATTTTACTGCTGTTTAGAAGCTGAGGAACCAACAAATTGTTGCAGCCACAAAATATTCTTAATTTTGAAATCAAATGTTTCTCAAAATGTTCAAAGAAGACTAGAGAGAGTATACTGTCTTTTCAGTGCCACAAAGTTATCTGAATTATCCTTATCTCTTATAGTTAATATTTTGTAGTAACTTGACAAATGTATATTTGTCTTATGATCCTGTTACAGTAAGCTATCTCTGAAAAATGCAAATATTATGTAGTTCATCATAGCTATCATTTCCATTTTGCAGAAATGGGGATGGGATATATGATGTTCCTACAACTTAAAAATATACTGTAATAAGTTTCCATGATTTATGAGCTTTACATTACCATAATTTAAGAATTCTGATGTGAAATAAAATATATCAGTTTGTATCACATCTTTTACTATCCCATCCTAATATTCTTTAGTACTCAATTTGAAAGAAAAGCATTGCTTGCCATGCAATAGTTATAGTGTAATATGCTTGCTTAAGTTCCTTCCATGAGGATGATTTATTTAGTGAAATTATGAATAATATAAACCACTGAAAATATTATAAAGCAGTGTGAATTCCAATTTAATGTAAATATTGATACTTCTTTGGTATATTATTAATATTTTAAATGGTTTAAATATTCAAGCACTTGAAAGAATAAATGAATTAACACGGCAAAGTAAAGAAAAATTTAAGGCTTAATAACATATTAAGTTTTGCTATTTAAATTTTTAAATTACGTTCTGATTTTCAAAACTGAAACATTAATGAATGTGAAAAATTAGGAACAAATTCCACTTGTGTAAACATTTGTTTTACTCTGGCAATCTTAACACAAATGTCTGGAAATAATATAGTGTTGAAAAGGCTTCTAAACGTAGTGCCTTCAGAAGAGACTCTCATCATCTCTCTCTGCCACTGACTTGCTGTATGCTGAGGTGCTATTAAGTACGTACAATTTGATTAATTTGTTAACAAAGGCAAAATATGAAAATCTCATCTGTAATTATGAACATAGCCCTGGAAGTTTGGAAAAATGCCCATATACTCAGAACCACTTGTACGACCTCATCTGAAGCTCTTACTGCCCTAAGCATTTTCATTTTGTCTTACAGTTATTTTTATATATATTCCATCTCTCCATCAAATTATAAGTTCTTTAAGAAGACAGGATCAATGTCTGATTAGTTATTTTATTTCCAATATCACCAAGCACAGCGCCTGCTATTTAATAAGCAATTAGTAAATCTTTAGTAAATACATGAATTAAACATTGAGTAAATGAATGGATGGATTAATGAACAAATAAATGAGTGAATGAGTTTTAGCTGTAGAATCTGTACTTGTAACCTCTACAGATACAAGGCAATATGACTATAATTACAAATAGCACATAGTTAGCTTACTCTGAAACAGACTCTATTCTTATTTTTTATATGAACTTGTTCATTTAATTCTCACACAATCCAAAGAGCTAGATTCTGTAATTCTCCTCTTCTAGAAAGGAAACTTAGAGAATATAAATGTGGCTGAGGCCAAATGGTTAGTGACAAAGCAAAACCTTAAACCCTGACAATCTGGCTTCAGATTCTAAGCTTTTATCTACAATGCCTACAGCCAGCAAAGCACAGCACTAGACGTTGGAAAGGATTAGTTGGACTGGAACCCCATCCTGAAGGAGTTCTCAGATGAGTGAGAGGTGAGAAACAAGCAACCAGGCAACCATAATGCAATTTGGTCAGTGGTACCATAATGGGGCAGAGAAGATGCTCTTACTGTAGTCTTAAGGGTCATGAAATAACTTTCATGTAGAATAGCCAATACTACCATTTGAATTATAGCTAAGGTACAACTGAAAACATCATCTTAGCAATGACTATCTCATTTTCTGGAGCAGAACTTTTCAGGAGCTCATTCAACAACAATCATGTGCACAAAGTACAGTGGCACAAATAAGAGAATGATCAACTCAGTCAGTCTCAATGACTCAGAGAAAAATATAGAGGAGATGCCCCTTGAGGTAAAGGTGATTAGGTTGAGCCTGGGTGTGGGAATGGTGATGGAAGAAAGAGAGAGGCAAGCACTCTAGTGTGGAACCGCTCATGTAAAGACATGGCAGTATGAAACAATTCAATACATTTGAAGACACTATAGTACTTTAATATGGCTTGAATAAAAGGTAGAAGGAGAGTGTTGAGAGATGAGGGTAGACAAGTTGGCAGGGATGAGGATGAGAGAGTTGAAATGAGTTTTGGCTGTATCCTGGTTTTGGAGAGTTACAGAAGGATTTTAACAAGGGAATGATACAAACAGATTTGGTTTCCAAAAGACATTCTTATGCACTGTGAACTGCTAAACCCAGATATTAAACTTTTAATGCTAAAGGTAAAATAACAATAATAATAGTAACACCAAAAAGAATAGCAGAGGCGAGAGAATTGAGAGCTAATTAGGAGATAGCCATCAAATCTGGCAAAAAAAAAAAAAAAAAAAAAAAGGAAGGGAGTTGCAAGGATCTAGATAACTCCTAATGTTTAGTTTGCATGAAATTAGCCAGAATAAGTGCATAAGAGAAGAATTGAGGCTTTCAGATTTTAGGAGGAGGTAGAAATTAAAGGAAAAAATTAGGTCATTTCTAGACATTTTTAGTTCAAGGCAATGTCTAATAGGTAGCTGGGTATAAAGTCCAGAATGGAGACATAGATAAAGTTATCAGAGTGGAGGTAGTAGTTTCAGCCATGAAAGTAAATGAGACTTCTCATGGAAGCCATGTAGAGTGAAAAGATTACCAAGGACAGAAATCCAAGTAAAATTAGCATCAAGGAGTGAGCCTAGGAAGAGAAGCATCCTGCAGAAGCAAGCAAATTGAATGTGAATGGAGATGCCTGAGGAGGGTCGGCACTGTGGAGTGCTGTGAAAGCTGTGAGAGCAGCCCATTTCAAGAAGAATGAAGAGTCGGCACTGTCCTGTGCTACATCCACTCAGGGAACATCTGAAAATCAACCACTGTCTCTGACAGTTGGGCAGTTAGTTACTGGTGACCTTTGCCAGAGCAGTTTGTGTGTAAAACTGAGAGTAGAAGCCAGATTTCTGTGATTAAGGTTAAATAAATAGATGAGGAAATAGAGACATGGATAATAAACTGCTCTTTTCAGAGGTTAGGCTTTGAAAAAGAGAAGACAAGGCTGATGTTATGCCTTGATGTCTAGCTGCTGGTCTGATTAGTATTCCTTTCTGATTAATATGGCCCAGCGGCTGTGTGTGTATCAGCAGCTCCCTAACCTGCAAAGATACAACATCCTAGCATTTGATGAACTATACTATAGTGAACTTGCAATGTTTTCTGGTTTTCTGCAAGTCTCCATCATTTTCAGCTTGTTCGCTTCTTTCTCACGTCTTTCTTGGGTCCCAGGGAAATAAGCAAATTTTTGATTTAACGTGAAGACACCTTAAACCCCTTTATCTTCCATGGCCTGTAGGCTTTAGGCAGTAATTGTAAGAGAACCTGTAATTTTAAGTAGAGGTTTTAGTAATTTCATCAATAGAATTACTTTAAATTACTTAAGGTAAAAATGTATGTTTTCTAAAAGAAAAAGAAAGCAAACTTTATGGTGGAAAAACTACCGGAAAGCTAGTATACAATGAAGATCCCTCATCCTCTAGATTCTCTGTCCAAAAATTCCTGAAAGATTTCTACGTTGTAAAAAGTACAAAATTGGAAGGGAAGAGAGGGAAAGACAGAGAGAATATTCTGCAGATCAATGTATATTAGCCCTCAGGAAAGAAGTGTTTTAACAAAATTTATAATGGATAACAGTATGCCAACCATTCATAGCAAAATTCTTATTAAATAAAAAAATGGAGATTCAAAGATATTTGTTATTTTATTGTTATTTTCCAGTGCATTTTTTGCTTCCTGAACATGGGCAACTAAAAAAAGTGTTTCTTCCAAGTCTGTTCTTTAAAGACTATGAACTGAGTGGTCCCATCCTGCCATCTATGGGTTCAATTCATCAAATGTACACTATCACTTAAGTGGGAATTCAGTAATCAGTACAACATAGTCATTTCTATAAGTAAAACATGTTGTACACGCTTTGTTTCTCACTTCCACAAAAGTACAAATATTTGTTATAGGACACATATTCAAGACTTGCCATCTAAAGGGAAATAGGAGAATTAATTAAGATGGAAGAAAGCTGCATAAGCAAAGTGCTTAGAATTCACACAGCCTTAGTTTAATACAACCCTCTCCTGAGACCTAATACATGGAAATATTTGGTACAAATTGAGTCTCACTTTCGATAAAGACTCATTGCTTAAAATCCCAAAATAGATAATGATAATATTGCTATGATGTGTGGATGCTAAACTCCCCTCTCAGGTGTTCCTAAAAATATAATGTCAAATCCTTTACTGTAATATGGGTTCTACAGGTTCTAATGATGCTATAGGGATCTCTCTCTCTCTCTCTCTCTCTCTCTCTCTCTCTCTCTGTGTGTGTGTGTGTGTGTGTGTGTGTGTGTGTGTTTACTCATGTATGCATTTATTCAAAGTAACAAAGCTTTTGTCTCCGAAATATTACACGTAAAACATTCAAAGGACCGATCAAAACTGTCTTTTCCCTGCCTTAGCAGCCCTGTGGAGACAATAATGAAGTCCCAATTTTAAATGCTTTATGCTGTCAGGGCTTTTTAACTTTCTGGAATGTCTCCTTTCATATCAGAGAAAATTTCTTCCCAGCTTGTTTAATGTGATGGGCATCTCTTCTTTTCAGATAAAAGGGAAGTCAATAGCTAGTATCCAAAAGGAAATGGAAGAGTCTACTGAAGAAAGTAAGAATGAGAGTAATGTAGCAGTTTTTCCCTGGTTAGATTCAACCGATGCAAGCAAACAGTACCTTTCAACTGATTTGTTGAATATGAAACTAGCTGTGTCCTTGCAAGTTATATTTCAGCTCTCTGCTTGCTTCAGATGTTCCCACATGCCAGTAAGCAACGGTACAGGCTCTGTTACTTTTGCCTATTACAATGAACCCTGAAAGGTGATACCACAGATGTGAATGACTCATATTTTAGATAGAAATTTATCTCTCCTCTTGTAACTTAAAGGAGATAGGGTTTTCATTTTGGTTGAAAGAGGCAAAAATGAATTTAGACTTGGTGATTATTGAAGACAGAGTGCTGTGTGAGCTAACCTGCTTTATCATTGCAGCTTTGAGATGTTAATGAGAAGGCTTTCCTGGATGTTCTAGTAATAAATATTTAACAAAAAGTAGGTTTGCAGTTGTAGGTAGAATGTGATCCAGGTATACAGGCCTATCTAATCGTTCTCTACCAAACAAAAATAACACACACAGACATAACCATCACACAAATCATGAATATACACAAATTTGCTGAAGTGGAGTATGAGTAAAGCAAGAGAATATTTTTCCTCCCCTATCTCATACCTGGAACATGTATGT
The DNA here is from genome assembly GCF_003255815.1 of Theropithecus gelada. Taxonomy (NCBI): domain Eukaryota; kingdom Metazoa; phylum Chordata; class Mammalia; order Primates; family Cercopithecidae; genus Theropithecus; species Theropithecus gelada. The sequence continues at coordinate 99,480,397 of NC_037668.1, read as the reverse complement.
ATTTTCAAGAAGATAGACACAAAATGGCCATTTAGTGGCATATGGGAGAGACAATAACCAGCAGGCTGAAGCAGTCAGAATGACTGTTGAAGTTTATGGTGCTCCAAGTCACCAAATTGCCTCTAGTGAAAACCACATATCAGTTAGCGGAGCTTGAGTTACGTTACGTTTGTCAATGCACAGAAATTGGAGCTAGAAGATGTCTCAGATTTTACATAGTCAGTTTTCTTCCAACTTTCTTAAGCAATGGAACCCTTTATTCAAACCAAATAAAATCTATGCGAACTCTTAATGTATGACAAAGATAAAACTGGAGTTAGTTTGGTTAAGTTGGAGACAAATCTTATTTTCCTACCCATCATATTACATAGTGACCTTGAAGCCTCCCAAGATGTCACACAGTTCCAAATAATTTGTTTTGAAAACTTCTTGTCTAAACCAGTTTTTTCACTTTATAGGTGAGGAAACTGAAGCCCAAATAGGATGAGTCAGAGTCCAGAGTCAAGCAACATAACTAGGGTTAGAATTTCGTTTTTACTACTCTTTTTCCAGTGCTTGTCCCACTACACAGGTGAAACACCAAAAGCTTTGAATCGAGCAGATCTGAGTTAAAACTATAATCCTTCATGAAGGATTGTAGATGCTTTAGTCACCTGACCTATAAAATAGAGGAAAATAAATTCTTTTTATAGGATTATTGTGAAGATTAAATGAGGACGTGCAAAATCGCCAATACACTACTTGTCTAAAACAAGTGCCTATTAAATGCTAGTTTCTTTTTCTGTCCTTCTCATGTATAATTCAAATGTTGAAGGGTAAACACAGGCAAGCACAGCTCTATATAACCTGAATAACTGTGTAACTTTATTTCACTGGATAGACAAATCAGTAGCACCGGTTCTTTGATTCATTTATTAATGCACTATGTATATCATTATGATATTGTCCTTTTTATTAGAATTATTAATTAAATCAGCCATGCACGTAAGCATTCACTTGTCATGAGTAAAAAAAAAAAGTGGAAAGGTTGTACAAGATTAATTACTCTACTGATGTGTTTCTCCCAAGTTAAGAGACAATTTGACAGCGGCATCTTCAAGCTACTGGTACAGCACATACATTTCCCACAGCTGACAAAGGGTCAGTAAATTTGGAAGGGAAAGGAAGCTTTGGTATTTGGCGTTGTCATTGATCAGCCTTGAAATATGGCTTGCTTATGAGGATTAGGTACCAAAAAGATATAGAAAAATAAATTAGAGTTTCTAAATTAATCACAAAATTTTACTAGAAGCCCTACCCTTGGAGTCAAACTGGCCTTAAATTGGAGAGCTCCATAGCAATTAACTGCCTGACCTCAGCATACCAATCTATAAAATAAGGAGACTAGACTAACTAGTCTCCAAGTTACCTTTCAGCTGTAATGTTTTCAGATCCTAAGAAATCTGTTCGTGTTTAAAATATAGTATGTATGTATTGATTGTTATTTTTTAAAGTTAAACTTACTCTTTAACAAAGTAGAAGTGCTGCCAATATTTTTACCTTCTGTATATTTTTGTTATTGAACTCAAAATTATTTTTATTTGACAGAAAAATGCATTTTAATGTGCTTGTCTCTGTAGTGAGTTTCCATAAAACTTAGCTCAAGAGCACTGCCGGTCTAATCATTTTGTCATCTCTATACAGAATTTTACTCTCCAGAGAAATTTCCTTTATGTTCACAGTTGCAACAATCTTGGCCAGTAACCTATGAAAAAGGCACTAGAATAGACATTCTTGCTTGCTATTTTATTTCACACAGCTCTAATCCTGTAACTAATTAGGCCAAAATGTGACTTGAGTATATGGGGTTGTGACTATTAGGGCTTTGTAAAAATGAAAACATGCCAACATTTCCAGTCAAAAGAAAACATATCAACAGAGTCTTTCTTCAGTATGCCTTTCCTGATCATTTCTCTCACAAAGCCTTTTGGAGGTCCTGTGAGATATTTCTTTCCCAGCACTTCTGAGAAGTTTCTTGGAGCATACTTACCCAGCATGCACTGTGTTCCCTGTAACTGTGACTCCATCTAAAGAGAGATCCAATGGTTTGAGCACATAATAAGGTGGCAAAGTCTAGGCCACTGTATCACCTTCACTTCTGTGCTGTGATTTCTTTCTCTGAAAATGGAAATGTGACCCCTAATAAAAGATCCAGGAATATGTGTGAACAAAATGATTATTATGAAGTTCTGAGTACTGTTATGATTAAACTTCCTATTTCTCCTTAGAGTGAAACATAGTTAATAGGGTGCTCCACTAAATGAAAAAGTAAATTGAAATGGGTTTTTTTTTGCCATTCTGATGTTCCAGATAAAGGTAAAAAGAGGAGGAATTAACTGTGAAAGTAATAATATTTCAATGGGCCACTCTTTCTCCAAAGCACTGTAAATTCAGTTTTAGTATCCATAAAACTGCTAGGGAAAAGACTGAAATGGCATGTCTTCATTGAATGTGTCTATTCAGTGTAGACTGGATTTCCTTTCTTTATAAATGTAATTCAATTGGGATTTCTCTGCAGAGATACAAATTATCTATCCACACAGTATATGGCTAAATAAGATTTGAATAAACCAAGCAAGGCTTGCTTGCATGGAAATGTTATTTCACCTATACCCTGGCCAGGCATTTATAGTAGGTTGGATTTTCCAAATTTTAGCTTATTTTTAAGCAAGACTTCTCTTTCAACAGTTTTAAAGAAATGAAGCAACTTCAGTTTCCTAGCTCTAAAATGTGTTTTTTAGATAGTTGCACAATCTTCAGTTCCTTTCTTTGAGTCAATCCAATTAGTGCATATGTGGAGCTGCTTAATTAGTGAGGCAGATCATAATTCTTGCTGAAGAACCACTAAAGTCACAATCAGTCCACTTAGAAGGAATTCCAAGTTTTCTAAAATACTTTCTAAGACAAGAGTAACAACAGACTTTCCTATAACTGGCAGAATAATAGTATATGCTCTAAAAATTAGTGACCACAACTATAGGGAAATTTGTTTTTTCCCAAAAAAATTATAACTCCTTGGGAGCACTGTAGTTTATGATCTGCGTATAAACTGTAGATAATAACTGTAATCAAACTGACTAAACTTAACTAAGTAAACACATTTTTTAGGAAGACTTGCATAAGCGATAGATGCACACTGCAGGCTTGACTCTGCAGGCTTGACTCTGCTGGAAAAAGATACATTGAAAGGGTTTATTTCTCTCAAGCTAACATGTGCCTGTTGGAGGCCATATGTGACATCCTTTCTTTTTTTTTTTTTTTTTTTTTTGAGACGGAGTCTCGCTCTGTCCCCCAGGCTGGAGTGCAGTGGCCAGATCTCAGCTCACTGCAAGCTCCGCCTCCCGGGTTCCCGCCATTCTCCTGCCTCAGCCTCCCAAGTAGCTGGGACCACAGGCGCCGCCACCTCGCCCGGCTAATTTTTTGTGTTTTTAGTAGAGACGGGGTTTCGCCGTGTTAGCCAGGATGGTCTCGATCTCCTGACCTTGTGATCCGCCCGTCTCGGCCTCCCAAAGTGCTGGGATTACAGGCTTGAGCCACCGCGCCCGGCCGTGACATCCTTTCTTACACCCATTTTGCTTCATTCTGCAGGACCACCTGTATTTCTCTAACATTCTTCCTGCCAGCAACACCTGAAAGAATGAGCCTCACATGCTAAAATAATCTAAGACTGCCACATATCACCATCATGAGAAACTTTCCATTTATTATTTTCATTTCCTGGTTACTATGCTCCTTAATTCTTTTCTCTCTCTTATTATGGTGATTGTCATATATTTTTTAAAGTTTTTTATTTTAAGTTATTGACTCACATTAGTGATAGGCTCTTACCTGCTATTTATTTATTTATTTTTACTTTCTGTATCTTTCCTCTTATTTCTCCTTATTTCCTCTTATTTCTCCTCAACTCCAGGACTTAATCATCACCAAAAGAGACAGATAGATGCTTCTGTAACCAGGAGTATAGATTCAGAACGGAACCAAACAGCCTCTGAATAGGCAAGCCTGAAATTGCTTTTGAAAGCTTCATCACCAATAATGTAATCAAACTTAGCTTACCCAAAATTGATTTAAGTTGCAGCCTAAGGGCCAACCTTTGACCAGGGCAGCGTTCACACTTGCATTGATTCTGCCTGCAATTGAATTACTCAGGCAATTTTGTGCGCGTTTAGCTTTAGCCCTGGAGTGCAAATGGCCAATTTGGGAGGCAACTTGCTTGTGCTTGAAATTTGCAGAAAGATTTTCTCATACATTTCTGGGGAAAAGCAGGATTACTTTTTAAAAATATGATCTTAGTCACAGAACTCGCTGCCCAAAGCACATTTTGTTTCCTTGTTTTCATATTTGTTTTGATTTGAGAAAACTTTGTTTCCCCCAAAGAATCTCTTCTGACTTTGGAAAGATGAGGTCTGCTCCTTCCATATGTGTACTAAAATTTAGAGGAAATGAAAATTAATGAGAAAAAATAAGGCAAAATAATATGCTGCTATTAGATAGAGGGAAAGGCCAGAAACACACTATATTTTATAGTTCTAGGGGCAAAAGTTAAAAAAAAGTATGGTTATGAAGCAAAATAATACTCTGTAGGTCTGTATAGGATTGTATTCTATGACAAATCCCTCCCTTTCTTTCTAAAATATTTTATAAGACTGGCATGAAGAAACATTACAAGATGCTTTTCTGCATCATAACAGTCTTTTGTTAAACACTTATATTTTCTATAGTTTTTCCCTTTGTACTGTATGATCAATCGTACATTATCTACCCTCCTCACAAAACTTCTTTCATTTTCACGTAACCATACCATCTCCATGTGTTTATTTTACATAATTATAAAAAAGATTCAATTGTATACCTTGCAAAAACTTCTCCATATTTCTATTCAGTCTTCCTAAGTAATATTTTATGGCTTCACTATGATATATTTAGTGGTGAATTGTTAAATATTTAACTGAAGTAAAGGATGTGTATAGGTTGGGCATAGTGCCTTGCTCCTGTAATCCCAGCATTTTGTGAGGCTGTTGCAGGTGGATTGCTTGAGCCCAGGAGGGTAAGACCAGCTTGGGCAACATGACAATACCCCATTTCTACAAAAAATAGACAAAATTAACTGGGTGTGGTTGCCTACACCTGTCATCCCAGCTACTTGGAATGCTGAGGCGGGAGGATCACTTGAGCCCAGGAGGTCAAGGCTGCAGTGAGCCGAGATCATGCCACTGCACTCCAGCCTGGACCACAGAGTGAGACCTGGTCTCAAATTTAGGAAAAAAAAAAAAAAAGAAGTGTATAATGAGACTTACAAATAATAAAGTATGCAATTATATTTATTGTAAATTCCATATAGTCAGTTGCTTCTCACAGATTCTTTCACTGATTTTTGGCAGAATCTTGTATCTGTAACCAGCCTATGATTATAATCCATATATGTGACATGCATGATGTTGCACATGGAGCTGTATTCTACCCAAAAGGATTATTCTAACTTGAGTAAGAGATGATATTTTTATGATAATGAGTTAGATGAAAATAACCTGTGCAAATTTTTTGCTGAATCAGAGAATAGTTTTGGAATACTCCAAGAAAATTTCTCCAATTTTTTGTGTCAACGTTAATGTAATGGCCACAGACATGACACGTTACGTTTAATCCCTATTAACATTCACTTCATCATTTTCTTAAGTCTCGACAATCAACTAAATAATAAATCAACCTGTAACTTGGACCTTTTGCCAGTTTCCATGGTATAAACATTCCCAACATGGCTGATTTCAAACTACCAAGTGATGTTACTGAATGCAGAGTTGGGAAGAGATGTGCCATATCACACACCATTGTATAATATTTCTACAATACAGAAACAGGGATGTGAGTAACCTGAAGATTATAAATAATAGTATACTGTAGTAAAGTAATTTGGAGGTAATGAGCTTTGAATAGTTTTTGCATTTGTGTTTAGTATCATTCATTAATTCTAAACTTATAGAATTTAATTTTAATAATGGCTGTATTTAATAAATAAATAGCAGAATTTCTACAACTTTCTCAATTGGCCTTATAAGCTAGTATAAGCCAGCTTTAGCATGCCACTATCTATTTGAATGACTATAAAGGAGAACACAATTTCTCCCCATGTAACCTACATGACTCTAGACAAATTACATAACCTCACTTATCTTTAATTAGTCTATCTGTAAAATGGAGTTAAAGAAGTAATACCTAGCTCACATGGAGGTAGAATAATTAAATAAGATAGACATAAAGTGCCTGGCTCCTGGTAAGGATTTATACATTATGGCCTTTCTTTACCCTCTTATATAACTTCAATGCCCCCCCCATTATTTATATAGTCTTCTTCACTTTATTTTGAGGTAAAGATGATTCTATTCTGCATCTCCAAATCCATATAATGACCTCTGACAAAATTAGGATTTTATTTTGTCTCTATGATAAACTCATGCCTACCTAAATATTGTCACATGCATGCCACATTTCTTGTTTAAATTTGCTGCAACACAAACCATTTCTTTCTTACAATTGACTCTTACTATGCTTCATTCCCACTCCACAGTACACTTTAAGCAATGTTATTCATTTATTCCTAAGGTATGAGACCTCAGAGGATGCTTATTTTGCAATGTCTTTATTCTATGAAGCCAAGAGAGAAAAACATACAACCTGGTCATAAAAAGCATTCACATATTAGGGCGTATAAGCCTGAACATTAACATCACAATAGGTTCCAAATCTATTGTTATCTTTCCTCTAACTTGGCCAGAGTCAGGGGAGGAGGAATTTATATGTCAAACTGCTTTGAAATAGGTGGAATCAGTTCCCTTTTATATCATCCTCTCCGCTACCAATATATATATATCTTTTAAGTAGTTGTATTGTTTTATTTTCTGATTCTTCCTAACTTCTTAGTTATTTAAAGGAAAAAACACATTTGTGGGCTGCATGCTTGGGACATAAGATTGACCAATAATGTCATAACTTTAAAACTTAAGTATTTTTTCACGTATTCAGTTTATTATCTATATGCGAAGTCGCATGCTGTGTTGGGAATGCAAAGTTGGGCTAAAATAACTTGATTCATAACCTTTTGGAGATTGTCAATTTTGAAAGGGAGGTTGGCAACACAAGCAATTATCACAAAGTGTAATTAATTCTTAGGGGTGATAGAAAGAATGACTAATATAAGTGAATAATAAAAATCCCATGTGGCTGGAAAACAGAGGATGATTACAGGTAAAGTGGACAGAGCTGGGTGAAAAGAAGGGCAGATGATAGCTTCTAAAGTGGACTTGCAAGGAAATATAGTAGAAATGATATGAGCCAAAAACATATTTTCATATACTATTGCTAGCTTTTAAAATGTGAGTGACAAATGAACAGTGATTACTGTAATGCTTTGGTTCGTAAGATGTGTCCTAATGCATGTGAAATAATCCCAGTTACTAAGATGAAGCCTACTGTTAATCTCTGCCTTAAATTCTCTATGACTTTTGATACTCCACAGACAGTGCACTTATTTATCTTCTCCTCATATATTTCTGGAAAATCAGATATACTTGTGCCAATTTTTTCTTAAAGGAAGAGTAAATTACTTCACTGTTGATCTATTATGCTGATAAAATAGTAAGATAATAAGTACTGCGCTATTTAATGAAATGTTTAACCTTTTCCTAATATAACCTTCCCTAACTTTTTTCTAGTACACTGTTAGTCTATTCATTAATTCATACCATATTTGCTTGGTCTAATCTCCTTTTCCTTCAAATTATACAAGATGTTTCAAGAAGCCCCCCAAAGACATTTATGAGCAAAATCTTTGGTCTCTGAGTAAAGTAATACAGTTAAATAGTCTTGCCCCTGCGTGAATCCATAAAGAATTTCTCTATATAGATGTACAACAACTTATCGTCTGATTAGAGAATTGTCTGATTGATAATGGCATGATAACAGCTGATTAATAAGTATTAAAACTGATTTCAGTGACCTGGAAACCACCCCATAAAGATAACTTACCAATTCAGCTACAGTTTGCTCTACCCAATGAATTACTAGCCATAGTATATACTGTCACCAGCCCAAGATCAATGAAGAAATAAGTTCTCTAAAGAAGAACTTGCCTTTGTATGTTAGTTGTTTTTTGTTTCATTTTGTTTTGCTTTCATTTCTAATAACTTATATCTCTAGTCACAGCCTACCATCTTAAAATTGGTTATAATAGGAGCCTGATGAGAGAGCTGAGATGGCTTAGCACAAATCCAGCATCATTGTTAATCAGCAGGTATAAAACCCTACTAACTGATGGGTGTGAGAAAAGAGAAGTATTAGGAGAGAAGTATAGCAGCCTTTATTTAGTATGGCTTGTGTAAGATCAGACTTAGTATCTAGGCTCAATTAGAGAATAAGAAAAGGCAGAATGTAACGCACTGCTATATCTTGATACAGATAATCATGACTTCAGGAGTTCAGAGAGAGTGTGTATCAGTACTGGGGAAAAAATAGCTCCAAGGGAGTATTCTGCTGATGGTGATTCAGAATCATTATCTTCAAATATAAAGGACAACGTTATTATCTTTTGTGATTTAACAATAGTTGAATTCAACGTGAGATAGGCCTAGCTTTTAACAGTTTTGGAAAATATTATGTTATGTTGTTGTTGTTGTTATTGTCATTGTTTACAAAGGAGAGTTCAGCAAAGAGACAAGCTTAGACAGAGGACGCTTTCAGACTAGAAATTGGTCTGATTACCACATAGATGGATAACAGAAAAAATCTGGCACCTATTATAGTATTTTGAAATGACTATTTAAAGTGCACGTGCATGTATATCGCTAGATTAAAAATCACCCAATGTTGATTTCAGTTCTTTATGGCCACTACTATGTGTATTGATTGTAACCAACCCCTTCTAAAAGACCAGGAGATACATAGTCATCTGGGTTTCTGTTTATATTTCTCACTTCAGAGTGGGTTGGCTGCTCCTCCAACATTGTTGACAGCTTTTTGAAGTTTGCAGCCGTGTTAGAGGCTTCTTCCTAGGTGATCCCTTAAAGCTATAAAATTCTAGCCTGACTTCTTTAAGATAACTTCTGCAATCTTAATGTCTAAAACAAAGGTCTAGAAACAAAAGCAAATTATTTCATCTACATTTTACTTCACCATTAAAATTCTATCAAACCCAAATGCTTGGAGACCCTCCACCAAAAGGCAGGAATATTCTAAGAACTAATTTATCATTTTTATTCATTAACATTAAAATCCTTTGAGACTTGAAAAGAACTGACAAAAAAATTACAATTCTGTGAATAACTTTCTAGACAACTTCTCTAAAGCATCTGTGTTAGTTAGAATTAGAAACAGTAGCAAGTGACAAAACCCAAAATAACAATGACTTAAACAACTTTATTTTTCTCTCACATGGAAGCCCACAATAGCCAGTTCAGGACTTGGAATAGCATCACTGTATCAAGGACGTAGCCCCCTTCTATGATTTTGTTCCAGTTTGTAACATTCATTCCTAGGGTTATTTTTTGGTCCAAGGTGGCCACTTCAGTTCAAAGCATCATACCTATACTTTAGACTGTAGGAAGAAGAAAAGAGGGAAGGAAAAGGTCTCATCCCCTCCCTTTATAAATACTTCCCCAAATCTGTAGACATCACTTACACTTATGTCCCACTGACCTTTACCTACATGGCCACACTTAGCTGTATGGGAAGTTAGAAATTTTGTTCTTCGCTAGCATTCTTTGCCAAAAATTGTGGTTATCTTATTATAGGAAAAGGATATAATAGATATGAAAAGAAAACCAGTAGTCTTTACTACAGTCTACCCCTTTGTGATGCAAATATCTAGGCATGCCCTTCCTTGTCCATATAGAACACACTCATTCCTGTCAAAGATAGAAAACCATAGTTTCTTCATCAAGATTCTAGATAACTGAGGACTAGAATCTCTGAGTGATTCACATTCTTCTTCATCAGCCTGAATGTGACACGCTGTCTCATGATCTTTTGGTTAAAACAAGTTTTGTGTGTGTGTGTGTGTGTGTGTGTGTGTGTGTGTGTGTGTGTGTGTGTGTTTGTCATACACAAGCCCAACATACTATGGTGGAATATGAACCAGAAAACTGCAATAGGACTCTCATTCTGAGAAGAGGAGGAGGAAAACAAACAAACAGAAAAGAACAGCAGTCACTCACACACCAATGATCAGATCCTGCCAGTGGGAAGAGTCAAGATTCACTTTTCCAGCAGTACAATCTGTTGCTTAGATAACTTCATGGGCAGCCACTCATTCTGTGCTCTGGGAAGAACTCTCAAATTCTTTGTCCTCTGTGGCTCTTGCCTGTGTCCTCTGGAAGTTGTTTCTTGGACACTATGCTCCAGGATCACTTATCAAGAAAGCACTGGGGCTGGGCAGCTTGCATGGCCCATTTTGTACTGTTGCAGACTGGGGACATCTTTAAAGGTTGAACATCTACAATAGTAGACAAGGCTTGTGGTTTCTTTGACAAAACAGTTTGCTCAAAAACCTAGTAGTCTTCCAATACAGTTAATTTAATTCGTTAATAACATTAGGGAAAGCTTTGTTTGTTTGTTTGTTTGTTTGTTTGGGACGGAGTCTCCCTCTGTCACCCAGGCTGGAGTGCAGTGTCGCGGTCTCGGCTCACTGCAAGCTCCGCCTCCTGGGTTCAACCATTCTCCTGCCTCAGCCTCCCCGAGTAGCTGGGACTACAGGCGCCCGCCACCACGCCCAGCTAATTTTTTGTATTTTTAGTAGAGACGGCGTTTCACCGTGTTAGCCAGGATGGTTTCAATCTCCTGACCTCGTGATTCGCCTGCTGTGGCCTCCCAAAGTGCTGGGATTACAGGCGTGAGCCACCGCGCCCGACCGGGAAAGATTTTTAAGTAGAAAGGGCTTTGAATGCTGATCGCACCAATGCCTCACTTACTATCCTCTTTGTTTTCTCTCAGCCAAACAGCAGTTACATTGAGGAGATCTGAACTGGTGTGCTTGGTTGGAAAGGCAATATCCTTAGTCTTGTCTGTGCCCTCAAAGTTCACAGACTTCCCACAGCAAGTGCGTTAGTCTTCTTTGATGTCAAGGTTGATGCTTTGTAGCTATTTCTCTCCTGCTTTGGTTGGAGACAGAAGCAACTGGCTTTTTCAATGTTGCAATGTATAAATTACCAGGCTCTTAATCAATTTAGATTGTAGGGAGCATGAGCTTCTCCCTTAGCAGAGGTGTGTATATTCCTTCCTCTCTCTGTAGATCAGCTAGCACTATACTGAGTTTATGAGTGAAAGTGGCATAATGCAGGCAACACATATGAGTGCTCCACATTCTCCTATTCTTCTTCTTCCCTGAAAATTATCACATTACAGATTTAGTCTCAGAATTATTTTGTCTCAAACAGCAAACAAATAGTTGTTCTCCTAAAGATGTTCACATTCCATAATACCCCAAATGAATAGGGACCTAAGAATTATCAAAACTAAATGGACCCAGGAATAATCAAAGTGGTTTGTGTATTTTGAGTTCAATGAGAAGTTAATTGTCTTCCCTGAATAAGGCATCGTGTATACACAGAACATATGCACATCACTTGATGTAGAATAAGTATGGACTAAGGGAAATAAATTATTAAGGCTTCTAAGAGGTTCCCAAGTCCCTTGGGCTAAAATAGAACATAAATTTATTGGTATGTGCTGTATCTTGTAATGATGGGACAATAACAAAGAATTCCTAAGACATGAATACTGTTTCTAAGTCACTAATAATCTATAAACTTCCATCACCTACTTCATTCCTCTCTCCTCTCCTCATTTGATACATGAAGAAATTATCCCAGAAAGAAAAGTTAGTAACTATTCTTTGGCATAATTTGTTAATGGCAGAGCCTTGGTAAGAACTCAGTTTTCCTAATACTTTATTTTTTGCAACTGTGCTAAAAAAGACTAGAAATCTGAGTCAATAACTGCAAAGCATCTGAGATTATACCCTACTTACAAGCTAATGTTGTTAGCTTGCCACAATCTCATGGATGCTGGTAGAAAACACAAGACTCCTGGGTCAGAGATATAAAACTTTATTTCTCACAGCAAAAACAATAGCCAGAAAGTCAACATGTTTGCGTCAGTTTCCTAAGCCTCAGCTCCCAGAGGGATAGCATGGCTAGCCATTATGGATGCGTGTACATGCAGTAGTTTCTGTTACAAGAGAACAATATTGAGTTTAGGGAATCTAGTATTTTGCAGAAGCCAGTTAAGTAAGCCTGCTGTTTTTCTCAGAGGAAGACATGACTTCATCCTGTAAGAAAAATGGCCTGAATAAAAGCATTTACTTTTTATCCTCTACTTGGGTCTTTCATTTTTGGCATTCCCAACAAAACAGGTAACAGCAAAGCATGCAGCAGTGCAAGAGACCCATAAAGAAGTGTCTCCCCACAATCTGCAGATACATAGAGATAAAAATGGTAGGTGTACCCTTTCAAGGGCCACACTCCATTAAATAGCTAGGCTTTAGGATAATTCTGGTTGAGTCCCAAAAGGGCCTTTTTAAGTCACCAAAATCTAGATTCTGGGCCTCTATTTCAAAAGTCTAGGGAGTCTTTCTTGTCATCTGCCTAGGACTTAGCAGACTATGATGACAGACTGACACTGTCTAAAAAATATATGAGACTACAACATATATTCTGAGTAGACCCTGGAATATCAATTTATTAATTTATAATAAGAAATTGACTTGGTTTATAATATTCATATTGGCATGATCAGCTCATCCTGTTCCTAAAATGAACTACAAGAGAAGCCACATCAAAGTCAGAAGTCATTTTATTAATTCATTATGATAAATCACTGTCTGAGGACAGAAAATTGTTGAAGTCTATAGGATCAGCCATTCTTTCTCTGTAGTTAGACTTGTAAAGAACACCAGATCACAATCAGAAGGTTGCTTGGTGACCGTGGAATCAGAAGAAGGGGAGATAAAGAAATCCAACATTTAATGGCATTAGCCTAAAATCAACATTGATTAATTCATCTCAAAAAAATGGCAATTTTGCCAATAGGATTAAATATGCATAATATTGAATAATTCTGACTCCCGTTTCTTTGAGTGATACATACATCATATCAATCTTCAAATTCATTCCTGTTCCTTCCCCAGTTTTCCTCTGTGACTTCCCTTTCTCTGTTCGTGTAGCTAACCAGATCCTAGATCTCCGCTTCCTTTCCCTTAGTGTAACATCAAACCTAAAATAGCCATACCCAGATTAAGCATACCCACAGTGTTTCCAAACCAGAGGCAATGTCATCATGTAATTTCGTATGTGGGAGGGGAAGCTCCCCAGCACAAGGGGATTTTCTGCAAAACCCTTATCCTAATAAGAGTTCTTCCTCTGGAGGTTTCTTAAACTAGGCTTATCCAGGAGCACTTTCCTCGCCAGTCTTCACAATAACTGAAAATTGCCTTCAAGATGATATTAGGAAGTCAATCTAAATGGTCACCCTTTATCGACTATTCATTGATTAGTCTTCTAGGGTACCTTTAAGGATGTAACAAACCAGAAGCAGAGGTACTATGTTTATTCAGTTATTAGTGTCTAGCACAATGATAGGTGGAATCAGGCATTTATTAACTAGTGTTGTTTCCATAGGAATAACTCCAACATGGAGTAGGTTAGTGCACTTATGCATTTGCAAAATAAACTTGAACACATAGAGATGAATTTAAATGAATATATATCCACAAGTCTGCTATTTAAAGCCTCCAGACCTCATGCATACATGGCTGACCCCTATGCTGGAAATCAATGCTTAAGTAGGACTTTGCAGTGATTGATATAAAATGCCTAGCAACTGGCAACACTAGATGCTTTGCTTTTCTCAATAGTGAGAAAAGAGTTAATGTGCAGGGTACTGTTGTTGAGCATATTATTTTCTGTTCAGAATCCTGAAAATAAGTATGTGTTAAGAGTTTGTGCTCACTTTAGAAATAGAAACCCTGTGAAACAGATGATAATGACGTGGTCTTGATCTGAACAGAGCCTTACATTTCAGCTGTTTACTTGTCCTCTTCCCTAGGAGGAATTAGAATTTCCCAGAATCTCAACAGCCTGCTTTCTGCCTTTGTTTAGACTTGCTGTGTGTTGCTTTCCGTAGTTGTGATTAAGAAAAAGGAACAGAGATCAGAGGGGTCAGCAATGCTTAGATGGCTTGTTAGAGTTTTAAACTCTAATGAATAAGTTGTGGTAGGGCTAAATAAAGCCTATTTAAACCCAGAAATCATCAGTATTCTAATATAAAAGACAAAGGCTAATACTCAGAGCTAATTTGAAAAATTAAAACTCCAAAATATGGCCTAAATATGGTATAAATTTACAGAACAAAGAATTGTCTGTCAGCCCTGCCTAGTTTCAGTCTTATACTTGATATTGTGTGAAAATTAGCTTATAAAAGAGGCAAGGGCTCCCTCTGTCACCCAGGCTGGAGTGGCACCATGACAGTTCTCTGCAGCCTTGACCTCCTGGGGTCAAGCCATCTTCCCACCTCAACCCCATGGGTAGCCGGGACTACAGGCGCATGTCACCCTGTCTGGCTAATTTTTTTTGTATTTTTTGTAGAGACGTGGTTTCTCCATGTTGCCCAGGCTGGTCTTGAATTCCTGGGCTAAAGCAATTCACCCACCTGAGTGTCCCAAAGTGCTGGGATTACAAGCATGAGCCAGGGCTCCCAGCAACATTTTAAAAACTTTTTGGTGATGATGTTGTTGTTGCTGGTTTTGCATGTTTTAGCCAATTACTTTGTTTGACTTGCATCTTGGCAAAATCAATTTGGTCAATCATATAGAAAACTGCTATTTATTTTAAAAAATGGTAAATCAGACTATGATTCATAATAGATGTACTTGTGCTTCAGAGAATTGTGAGAATAGTCCTGTACTGATTAAATAATGTGATGGTGCCTTTCTTGAATATGCTTTGCGAAGCAAATAAACACATATGGCTCCTCCATTTTTACTCTCAGAAAACTTTAGATATGTCTGTCCCAAAATATATTCATGAATAAGAAGGAAGTGATGATAAAATGCTATTCATGGCTAAAATGTGTCCTACTTTCTAATAACGAATTTTCACAACATATCTGAGTTCTCTACTCATTAATCTATGTTTCATGCAGAGTTCAAAATGAAAACTTGCTTTTACTTTCTTATATACCATCAGTTCAATTTTGAAATTGGCTCACATACCTGGAATCAAAGATAGATATCAGTCAATGGTGCCTTTTTCTATCAATTGATACAAATAATAACAACAACAACAGTGACAAAAGCTTTTGACTAAGCCATAAGCTACAAGAGAAATACTTTGTTAATTCTCCATTTTTTCAATTTGGTTAAAACCTATGTTAATTTTCTCTTATAGACGCTAATGACTTGTTTGAAAAATTTAATTGTTATGCCTTCATGTGCCTAATGGAAAGAAATGGCTAGAGATATCCAGTAACGTTTCAGAACATTTTTCTTAGAAAGTAATAATAATAATAATAATAATAAGGACCCAGTATAAACAAACTTTATAAGTTTATAAGTACTATTAAGGAAAAATTTAACTCTAGCATAAAATAATTTGACCACTGGAAGTATGCATTAACAAATAAGAGAAGTATTTATAATACAGTGATTTTTGTATTGCATCTTATACCTAAAAGATAGACTTGACTATTGGGCAGTAGCCGTATGTCACTTTCCAACTTATAAATGTGGGTAATTTTACTTCTTTTAAAATCATACAGAAACAGTCTGTCACTCCAGTTAATGTACCATGGGCAGTTTTTCTAAGGTATATAAAAACTCCCAATGAGCTATAGTTTTAAGCAAGGAGCACAAATTTATAGTTCTACAGTAGTACCTGTGGCATTTGGGTATAAGCATGCATCACTTGTCAAAGAAAATGCTATGTACAAAAAAATCCAAGCCTATACAACAAATTAGAAACAGCTTCTTGTTTAAAAACACATAAAAATTTATTAAAGGATTATCTCCTAGAATTCTTTTAAATCATGGACTTTCCTTGGAAAATTCCTCTGTGTGTCAACAGATTATAAGAAAATGACTCGCAAATTACCTTGCATTGAAACTTTTTTGTTGTTGTTTTTAAGGAAATAGGCATCAAGGAATTAAGTAATAGATCACAGTCATAAAACTAGTTAGTGGCAGAAATGAAGCCAGAACCTTGTTTTATGTAATTCAGTGATTGTTACTCTATAACCACTACCACTGGAAAAGAAGCCCAGCGCTTAAGTCACAAAGGGGAAATGAAGTGACCCCACTGGTGAGCCAAACTTGTGTCTGATATCTCCTAAAGGTCATTTGAAACATGGTTCAAGTCACCCCTTTACAACTCAGCAAGGAAGAGAATCCCTCAATGACTTCACATATAATGACACTTTCTGTCTTCTCTTGCCAGCAGGTCACACTGCAGCGCTCTCCTGAAGTAAACCAAATAAAGTCTAAGCACCAGATATTTATTATCTCAATTGTGCATTTAGTGAGGGCAAGAACCATGTGTAACCCCAACTAAACTGAATTGTCTTGTTTTACAAAATAAATAAATAAACTTTAAAACTTTCGATGCCCAAACAGTAGTCTAGATCATTACTGAACTTTTTAAAGGATATTTTTACAGAAGAGATGCCAGATTATTTCAGCAACAATAATGGATTTATTTATCCCTGAAATGCACTAAGCCTCATGTTAACTGCTCAAATAGAGTTTTTTCTCCCATCTAAGCTCAAGCTGTGCTGGCTCTATTTCCTACTCCTTCTTTCCCGTTCTTTCAGCCCCTCCTTCTACCACCAGATGATAAGTTTTTTCTTTCTTTTTCGGTTCCTTTCTTATGTGAAGTGATTCACTTATTTATCTAAGATTCTAAAATTTATATATTACCCCTAACAACAGACAAGGTTTCTGTAGGCTTAAAAAGAATCCTTGCTGACCGGGTACAGCAGCTCACGCGTGTAATCCCAGCACTTTGGGAGGCCAAGACGGGAGGATCACGAGGTCAGGAGATCAAGACCATCTTGGCTAACATGGTGAAACTCTGTCTCTACTAAAAATACAAACAATTAACCGGGCGTGGTGGCGGGCGCCTGTAGTCCCAGCTACTCGGGAGGCTGAGGCAGGAGAATCATATGAACTTGGGAAGTGGAGGCTGCGGTGAGCTGAGATTGTCACACTGCACTCCAGCCTGGCAATGAAGTGAGGCTCTGTCTTCAAAGAAAAAAAAAATTACAAAAGGATCATTGCCCCTGTGGCAAGGATATTTTAATATATACCTATACACACATACACACACACACATATATATATGTATACATATATACACATACACACACATACATAATTCTTATAATTTTGTTTTATATGTGCATAAACACATATATACTCACATATATATAATTTACACACATATATACACCCACCATATGTATATATACATAATATATATGTATATATGTGTATTTTTTCAGTATATTTGTATTTTCAGGTGTTTATTCATGTTTACATTTGTACATATTTTGGTGTTATTTACCACTGGAAATTCAATACTCAGCCAGAACTTGTTACATGGTAACTTCAATAAACACTTGATTGACTAGTAATGAACGAATTTCTTATTTTCTGAGTCTGCTCATCTGGAAACATGGATAACCTCCAAGGTCCTCGGGGACTCCTGGAAGCCTAGCCTTCTTCCTGCTTTTCCCAAGTTCTCTCCCTGGTTGTCAAGAGACTCTCTCATAGGTAAAAGAACAGAAACAGTGGCACATGGTCTGTACATTTACCAGAAATGATTCTTCACTTGATTTCATCATACTTCGTGGTTTAAGATAGGGCTCTCTGATATAGAATGCATATCCCCCATCAAGCAGATTTTAAAAGGCCTCTAATACACCGATTTCACAGAGGGGTTAATAAAATGACCTTACTAAAACAGCTAAGGAAATCAATAATTCAACTGACAATAAACAAAAGTCTTTTCTCTTGATATACAGAGTAATTGAATAGATGGGATATAAATGCTATCATTTTGTGAATCTTTGAACTTATACATTGCATCCGTTGATTGTCTTAGTTTGGGCTGCTATAAAAAGTACCATATATTGGGTAGTTTATTAACAACAGAAATTTACTTCTTATAGTTTTAAAGGCTGAAAGTCTGAGATTAATATGTCAGGTTAGGGTGAGGGCCCTCTTCCGGGTTGCTAACTTCTAGTTGTATCCTCACATGACAGAAAAAGGCTGAGAAAATTCCTTGGGGTCCATCTTATTAAAAAAATCTCATTAGTGAAGCTCCACCCTCATGGCCTAATTGGCTCCCCAAAATCCCAGTTCCATAACCATCACATTAGGCTTTAGAATTTCAACATATGAATTTGGGGTGGGGCGGGACACAAACATTTAGTATATATTGCACTGATATACTTTACTGTGAGCTGAACAATGCAGAAATCAATTATAAGATGAAATCTCGAATGAATAACAGAGAAAAATGAATTCTACATATTTCTATTATATAGAAATCAGGCAATAGTAGAGCAAATGCACAGTTTACCTGAATTTTATTCTAAGTATCATGAAATCAGAAAGCAACTACATATAAATAACCACTACTATATATAAATAACCACTACTAGTAAAAGCAATTAACTGTTCAAAATAAGCACAGGCTATTAGATTGAAGTATAGGTAACAGAAAATGCTTACCAATTCCTATACCATTTCTGTCTTTTGCTAGAAATATTATTTTTGGAAGACTTTTCCCTCAAGACATTTTTCTAATACTCAGCTACCGCATTCATAGCAGAATCTATATAAAAATACACTTTAAAATTGCCTTAAACGTTGCAATACTTAATCCATTTTTATCTCAAGCAGATAGTTTTTGGAATATGATGGAAATAGAGGTAAAAATAAAAAAAACACACACACACACAACAAAAAGAAAAGAAAAGAATGTGGATCTGCATTGGTCTAAAACTCGAGATCTATTTTCTTCTGTCAGTTTCACTCTTCTCCTCCAATTTTCTGCGGGAAACCAGAAATCTTATTCTAGATTTCTGCTATGGTCTAAATGTTTATGTTCCCTCAAAATTCATATGTTGAAATCCTAAGCCCCAAGGTGACGGCATTAGGAGTAGGCCCTTTGGGAGGTGAATAGATCATAAATAGGATTAGTACTCTTACAAAAGAGGCCCAAGGGAGCTTGTTTACTCCTTTCACTATGTGAGGACACAGCCAGAAGGTGCCACCCATGAGGAATGGGTCCTCACCAGTCACTGAATTCACCTTTATGTTGGACTTCCCAGCCTTCAGAACTATGAGAAATACATTTCTGTCATTTATAAGCCACCCAGTCTATGGTGTTCTCTTACAGCAGCCCATATACACTACTATTTTTTGCTCGGGTATTATCTACAATGACATGATCACAAATGGGAAGTTGCTGAGGAGATCACTGGGCCTGCATAGCCAAAAATATTTACTATTTCGCCCTTTACAGGAAAATTTTGCTGACCCATGTTTAAAAGCATGGACTTAGAATAGACAGATCTGGTTTCAGGCCCAGCTCTGTTGCTTACTAGCCTGTTACTTAATCTAGAGACTGAAATACTTATCTCATGAAAAGTAGTCTTTCTATGAATAAATGAGAAGATGCACACAGACCACCATAGCAATTACCTGATGGAGAATAACATTAAATAAACACTTTTTTTCAAGTTAGCTAAGAATTTTATTTCTAGTTGCTGTCTTCTCTGTGCCTCAGTTTACTTATACATGAAATACAGAAAACACTATAAAATGTTTACCTTAGCTTGTTGATACATTTTTCTCATGACATTAAAAATTAGGATACTTTTAAAATTATGCATATTGTTAGAAATCCATTCACCTAATTATCTATATTAGTTTGCTAGGGCTGTCATAAAAAATTACTACAAATTAGGTGGTTCAAAACAACAGAAATGCATTGTCTTATAGTTCTGGAGCCAGAAGAAATCCAAAACCATGGTTTTGGCAGGGTTGTTTCCTTCAGGAAGCTTGGAGGGGGAATCCATCCTATGCCCATTTCCCAGCCTGTAGTAGTTGCCAGCAATTGTTGGTGTCCCTTGGCTCATGGCAACATAACTCCAATCTCTGTCTCTGTCTTCACATGGCCTTCTCTGTGTGTCAGACATTCTTTTAAATCAGGGCATGTATTTTTAATATTTGACTTACATGTGCACATAGACCAGCAAGAAGAGACTAGCAAATTATTCAGAATAAAAAAAGAAATTTAGAAAAACTTACAAAATTTTATAAATCTATTAAAGGCTCCTATTGAAAGTGTTCCTAAGAACATTATCCTCTCCAACCTAGTCTGGCTCCACTGGTGCCCTTGATATTATTCTCTGCTTTTTAATATCTTACCTCCATTGCATCTATCATATTTATTTCATATCCCTTTCTTCCTTCAGCTGTGTGCTGTTTCTTTTTTGTCTCTGCACTGTACCTGGTGAAGAAACTGAAGAGTCAGCTGGCACTCTCTGCAGGTTCCTGTCTGCATGCCAATACTTGTTGCTCTGTCCTATTTAGAGGGCCTGAGTTCCTGATGAGGAAATGTGCTCTGCAGAAAGACCAGCACCAGTTTGGCAATCACAGAGAGAAACACTTATTTTCCCTGCTAAGCAAATAACTTATTACTGAAAAACCACTAAGAACTGAGATGAAGTCTGTTTACAAGAAATGACATGAATCATAAAAGTCTTAGCCAGGCTTAAACTATTGTGTATACATACATAGAAGCATACACAAGCACACAAACTCCAGCTGCTTATTTTTTCCTTTTCTTTTCCTTTGAATATGTCTTAATTCCCTAGTAACGCCAAGTCAAGGATTAAGTCAAGTAGGATCTCAGTAAGAATCTGATCCAACCCTGTTTTGGACAGAATTCACAGAAAGGCGTGAAGCTGGGGAAACATGGATTCCTACCAGGAACCATCAGGGAGTATTTGGTTTACAACCGTTTTATTTTATCTGGTTACCTCTCAAGAAATGGGCCTTTGACTGGTTTGGAAAGAGGATCTCAGTACTGGTTCTTCGCCTTAAAATATCATGCAAAATTTGTGTACTCACCTAATGATTTCTAATTGATAGTTACTCTTAACTTCCTCTTTGAAGCAGTATGATACATAGTAGAAAAGGATGAACCCTACAACTGGCAATCTGAATACTTGGGTTTTAACCATGTCTCTGCAATAAGTGACCTTGGAAAGTAACCTAATGTCATAGGGCACAGGATGAGATTATCTCTAAATCTTTTTATAGCTCTGAGTCAGTGATTAAATGATCTGTGAGTTCCAGTTTTATCCTTGTGAAACATAATTATAAATAGTCAATCATATCCATATACTAGTTGCTTTGACAATTTTATAAAAATGACTGGCATCCAGAATTGATAAAACATAGTCATTTATAAAAATTTTTCTTATTTCTTTGAACTATCAACAAGAATTGTGATTAAATTTTTGGTGTTTTCTTAGTGTATAGAGCACATCTTTGTACATATCAACCCAAAGAGAGAAGATTGAGACAGGGAGGAGAGAAGATAGAGATAGGGCGGAAATATGAGTAAAGGAAGCTCTGGGTTTTGACTTTTTAAAAAATTGAGGTCCAAAGGAAGCAGAGCTTTTATTTTTTCTTCTTTCATGGGTACAAAAATAAATACAAGAAAATAGCAGAATGGGGAAGATAAAGATTGTGGAGTCACAGAACTGGGTCCAAATCCTTAATTCACTACTTAACATATGTATGATTTTGCCCAGTTTATGAGATTAAGTTCTCTAATTCTTAAATGTTGGAAACAAATACCATGAGTGTATGTGGTAATGATAATGTAAAATAACATACACACATTCCCTAGCAAGGGCTAGTCATCCTAGATCAGTACTTCCCAAACTTATCTAAAGTGCAAACAGATCACCGGAGATCTTGTGTAAGTCAGATTTGAATTCACTACTTCTGAGCTGGGGCCTGAGAGTCTGCATTTCTAACAGTCTTGCAGGTAATGCCAAAGCTCTGTGTAGCATGGGTGAAGGCATTTGATTAAAATGTAGAATGCCTTTTGCCTTTATCCTTCCATTTCCAAGCATAAGTACATATTTATTTTGAAATGATAGAGGGGAAGGTTGGGGGTTTTTTGTTTTCGTTTTTTCTCTCCCTGATCAGTACGCCTCTTCTGTTCCAGTCATCTGTCACCTATAGTCAGGGCAAAGGACACCAACAGTGTATCATTTTCAAGTCATATTGTGTCAACTTGCTGGGACAAGTTCTCCAAACTTTCACAGAGCTCTGTGATCCTTCCTTTATTTTTTTTCAGCCATCACCTCCAGTTCACAAATGTTAGATTTATTTCTTAAAGTCTTCACCCTCTTTTCCACTAGAAAGGCAAGATTTCCAGTGAAACTCTCTTCTTTCACTTGTTCCAAACTTCTTTCTGTTAAAAACAAATATAACAACGACAAAAAAAAAACTTTCTCTTACATATCTGCAGGCTCATGGCTTTACCATTTTTGTGCTCTTCTATTTCTCTAAATGATAGCAAAGGGCCTAGCAACCATTTACTTGTCTTTCTAGTTCTTTCAGTCAATAATAGATGATAATTTACTCTCCCTCTGTATGATTGGAGCATATTTTAAATTATCCATTTAAGCTTGATCTGTAATTAAACTTATGTGGGCATTTGTGACATTA
Source organism: Theropithecus gelada (assembly GCF_003255815.1). Taxonomy (NCBI): domain Eukaryota; kingdom Metazoa; phylum Chordata; class Mammalia; order Primates; family Cercopithecidae; genus Theropithecus; species Theropithecus gelada. The sequence goes on along the minus strand of NC_037668.1, from coordinate 99,457,560 downwards.
TTCTGCAAAAATGCTCTGTGGGCTTTCTCTGATCTAGCTCATGGAGTCCAGGTGCAAAGCAGCATAAAAACACTGAGGGAAAAATCAACCCTATCTTGGGTTCACACACCGTCCATTTATCTGCCAGCTCACAAGCAAAATTCATAGATGTGTCTTTCCAGGAGATTAAGTATCTCCCAGAGTCAGCAGGAAATCTGAACTGTTATCTTATTGCACTTAAGTAAAAGGCAGTCAGTCCTCTCTCTCTCTCTATTCCAATGTATTTCATGGAGCACAAGCACTGCTTTATAAGCAAACAAATATATGCCATGTAAGATTCTATTATTATTCACGAATATTCACTTACGTCCCCATAAGAGGATTACACATTTATACCCATTTTTAAATGATGTGCAAGACCTTCTTGCTATTGACATTGGTGGTCATTTGACTTGCTTTGGCCAATGAAATCGCAGAAGTGATGTGCACCACATCTTAGCACAGGCTCCAAGAACTACTAATAGTTATGTCTCAGGCTTTCCTTCTGCCATGAGAAGAGCGTGAGCCAGGTAAATGACATGAACCTGACCCTAGAATGAGGAAGACACATGGAACAGGAGCAAAACTGCAGTTGAACTGTCAACATGAGCAAGAAATAAATTTTATTGTTGGAGTCACTTAGACCTTGACAGTTATAACAGAATAACCTAGCAAAAGCTGATCAAATCAGTGCTTTTACCTACACAAATGATTTAAAGGAGAGGAGAACAAAGCCCTAAATAATAGAAAAGAAAACAAGCTAAATATCCAACTAATTTCCTACATTTTTAAAAGGCGAGAACTAAACAATTACATTCTTCCTTTTGCCTTAGCAAATCTGTGCTAGGAAAGGCTTACTGATTTCATCAAGATTCTAGTGCCACTTAATTGAAAGTACCTGCTTTTCAAGTTGGAATGAAAATGACGATGAGGTATTAGATGAGGAAAAAATCCAGATCATTAAGATTTGTCAGGTGTGTGACAGGGTTAATGGTAAGCAATGTAATATATTTGCTCTTCATGTTTTAGAACCAGGAAAAATACCAGGAAATACCTGAAGATTTATGTCCAGTGTTTTAAAGAAGGAAATAAGATCTTTCTAGATTCTAGGGCAAATTCATGCTTTCAAATGGTTATCAAGATAGTGATACAATAGGTAATAGAGCAGAGTAAGTTCTACTAAGAAAGTTTATTTTTCCTTTTCTCTGTCTATTATTATTATTATTTTGCCCGATAATCTTTGCTGTTTATTAATGACAATCTGAATTAAACCCTCGGCACCTACATTGTCATTAGAAAGGTTTGGGCTACAGGGCAAGATAAAGAACTTTAATAAGTCATTATTAGCTGATCTTCATGCTTCCATTTGATTCCAGCCTACATACCAGCAGTGGAAGAGATTCAAAAATGACCTCTAAAAAAGGAATTGCAATTGAGCCAAAAGTATGGTGACTCATAAGTTTTCTTTACAAAAAAAAAAGAAAAAAACTCTAGCAAAAAGGCAATTTAACAGTCTCCTACATCTCAGTGATTCATGAATGCTATATTTATGCATATTCATGAAAGAAAGATCTTAAAAGAATACTTTGTCACTTTTTTCTCCTTTTGATGCAGGCAGAGCAGATACTAAAAGGACACCTAAGCCATCTGTTCAACTCCAAAAACTCTAGAACTCAACTTTTCTGGCCATACAGGACTCTTGAATGTTCATGCTTTCAGGATTTATGGTTGTCTTTAGCTGTTTGAATACCAAAATGCATGGAGAAACAATGGTATAAAATACTTAGCACCCTAAACATTTCCATTTCAAATGACTATTTGTTTTAATAGCTGTTTTATTTTCATGATACAAAATTTTAGAATTATCTCTTCAAATTTGGCTTGAGATTGGCATTTCATAAATTCAAGTGAGTACATAATTTTATACAGTTCAGCAAGTATCATCTACTTATCTTTAAAGAGCAAAATGCAATAGAACTAGTGAATGCCAAAAAAAATCCCTTTTAAGCAGCGTGATCTCATAGTTTATTATCCAAACTGTGGAAATTTTTAGAGTAAAAGTAGGCCCTATTAAAATTATATGAGAATTGTCTCAGGCAAACCTAGATGTATAATAACATGGGCTATATAAAAAATTGAAATTTGAATGTTAAATCAAAATTAATGAGACATTGATCTTTGTTAGAGGTTTGCTTTAATCATGTTTATGATAAGCTTCTTAAACTTCCTTGGTCTCCTTATTGGCTAGCAGAAGGCTGGGACTGTCTAAATGGTTTAGTGAGTTTGATAGTTACCTCTTCTAATATCTGATTGCATGATCATGGTTAGGATGTGCTCTGGACTTTATGTACATCATATTATTTGGTCTTTAATGCAACATTATGAAATAGCTTCCCAATTTTTCAGAACATAAAATTGAGTCTCAGAAACAGTAAATAACTTGTCCAAATTCATGAGCAAGTGTGAAGTGGAGCCTGATTGAAACCCAGTTCTACCTAGATATAAAAAGATACATTATTTCTTAAAGCTCTTGAGAATTTTTCCCTTTAGTCTTGCCTTTAGAGGGATAGAAGGCAAACGCCAGGAAAATCTTTCCTACTTCAGGGAAGACAATGGATATGAAGCTTATCCTTTATATAGTATCACACTATGTAAAGGATATCATACATCCTTTCTCATTTAATGGCTTTTAGAATCTTGGTTGGCCTTTTAAGAAATGCAAAATGATCACTTTTGTGAGATATAAAATGTTTATTTGAGAGCTAAGAGTAATTCTAATCACCTTAACCAAAACCCAGTATGACTCTATTGGAAAGAAAAGGAATCTGTACTCACACAATTTGGAGTTGAAATATGCTGGGTGACTTTGGGAAAGTTGTTCTGCATCTCAGAATTCTAATATCCCAATCTGGGATATTAGATTAGATATTAGATAGTATTTTTCTTAGAAAATTGACTTAATGACAGTAAATTGGAAAAAATATATATAATGGAGAATTACACAGGGCCTGGGTAATATTAAGGCCATGCATAATGGGCGTTTGTTTATTTGTTTTTTCTCCTGATAGCACCAAAGGATTTCAATGTAGACATTGGGAAGAGTAAGAAATTTGAAGAAGAAAATATGAGTTTAAGTCCTAGCTACTTATTAGCTTTTTAACTTTGAGATAATCTTTGAGGTTGAAATTCCTCATCTTTAAGTGGAAACTATAGGAATAGGTGTCTTTAATATCTCTCAGGATCATTGTCAGTTGCAAATAAAAGGAACAAAAAAGTTCTTCATGAATGATGCCTTTCAAATATAGTTATTATTCTGGTCATGATGATGATGATGATGATCTGGACTAGTGACTAGGAAATATCTGTGTAGTTGACAATCATATACACTAGACTTGAAGTGAAGATGATGTAGCTGGTCTTTCAATAACACTTAGAGAACCACTGAGATAGAACATACTTGGCAAAGGGAGAATAGCAGAATATAAGGTTGAAAAAGCAGGTCCAAACTAAGATCTTGGAAGCTTTTAAAGAATAAGAAATAGGCAGAGCATTTGGAATTCCTGAAGATTTTTTTTTACCAGAATGGTAATATAAACTATACTGTGATTTAAGAGATATTAGTGTGGACAAGTGTGTGCAGATGATGATGTTCTGCTGAGTATTAGATTGCCTGTAAATAGTATATTCCATCTAGAGCAAATCCAAAGTCCAACCTGGCAGGCACTTCACATACATGTTTTAGGAGTGGAGTTTGATTAAAAGTTTAAAGTGTTATTTAAAACTTTTTTTCTTTTAAAGGACCTTTCTGGGAACTTTTGTGGTGATAGAACTATTCCGCATGGTACTGTGGTAGTGGATATACAATTGTGTGCATTTGTCAAAACCCATGGAAATGTGCATCACAAAAAGTGAACTTTATTCTATAAAACTTTAAAAAATTAAACAGGATATTAAAGAAACACAAGATGGAATGCAGACTCTGAGAAATGAATCTGTGTAACAAATGAATCACATAACCATACTGAAACAAATGAGGAAGAAAGGAGCTGATCTAAGTAACTTTGTGAAATTATCTTTTGATTTGATAATGTAAGACTAAAGATTAAAAATAACTGTATCATAGTTGGTAAATCCATTTCTCATTGGATTATGTTTTACAGTTCTGAAACTAATATTACATATATACTAGGGTTGAAAAATAAGAAAAATATAGATAATAAAAATTAGCTTTCCAACTGCCTAAGAAAGAAATTAAAAGTAAGCAAAGCCAAAATGCTAGAATGAACCATATGGTGTTTGACTGGAGTTGGAGATATCAATATGAAGTCATGTTGATATATATACATATATGCATACATATGAATATATATGTATACATATTTACACACATAAACATATGTGTGTGTACATATATACACACACACAAGATACATAAATAAACATAAATATATGTGTATACATGCACGGGTATACATACATGCCTTCCCTAACACTGTCTACTGAGAAGTTTAGAAGTACTGACTCCTCAGTAGTGACTAGTGCAACTAGTACCAAGAACTTGGTCTCTATTACCATTCTTCAATAATAGAAACCAGGAATCTTTGGAGAAATGGCTAATTCTGGGGCTGGGCAGGGAAAATTCAAGATGAGCCTAGAGCATCTGGTGGTGCTAGGATGTAAAGAAGTGCTCACGAAAAAAAAAAAGAAAGGATGAGGTGCATATCAAAAGGACACAGACATAATCTAAAGAGCTCCAAATGGCCAAAACTGGAACAATTTAAGCTACTAAACCGGAACAATTTAAGCTACAAAATAAATATTGATAGTGTTGTATTATAACTGAAAGAATAAAATATATATCCATGAGTCCATACTGATGTAAACTATTGAATACATATGTGAATGACATAGAAGGAATAGTCCTCCAGAGGAATTCCAATTAATAAATATAGGAATGAGGGAATACAGAAACACCATCAGAACACCATTGTAATAATTGCAGCAAGTGATATTTACTGACATATAATGATATCCCAAATAAATTAGGCCAAATTTTAAAGAGAACTAGGATATCAGTATACCCCCAATGTATCTCCCTGATAAATATGTATTAATTACTATGGCAATTTTAATATGTTCACAGGTTCTTTGATAATATTTTTATAAAGGTGGAGCTTAATTCCTATCCCTTTGAGTGTGGAGCTGGTCTGAGTAGATACTGATACTGAGTAGAGTATGGAAAAAGAAAAATAGTCACTTTACAGTGGAGAAATATGACAAAAAAAAACCCAGCTTAACTAAATTATTAAGGTTAGCATGACCAGAAGTAAGATACATTAATGTAATATGTCCCTAGTATGATAGAAAGAGAAGGGCACATCAGCTCTGTGGTATTCCTCTCTCAAATACATACGTTCAGTCGAATCATGAGAAAACATCAGAGAAATCCAAATAGAGGGGCTGTCTGCAAAAATCCAACCAGTACTCTTCAAAGTGTCAAGATAATGAAAGACAGTGAAGAAACATCACAGACTAGAGGAGATCAAGAGACATGAGAACTAAATGCAATACGGTATCCTGGATTGGATCTTGGAATAGAAAAAAGACATTATGGGAAACATTTGGGAAATCTGATTAAATCCACAGTTTAGTTAGTGACATTGCACCAATGTTAATTTCTTAGTATTGAAAATTGCATTGATAATTCATAATTGATATTTGATAATTGTCCCATGTTTATTTAAGATTTTTACCTTAAAGGAAGCTGAGTGGAGGGTATACAGGGACTTAGCTTCATCATTGCAGTTTCTCCCTAAGTCTAAATTTACTGCAAAGTAAAAAGTTAAAAAACTCTTGAGATAAGGAATGTGTCTTATTAAAGTAGTGAGCAGATTAATTGAGTTCAATGAGATTAAACAACTAGAGATATTAGAAATGTTTTTTCAATACTTGCTTTCTCCCTCACATTTATTTTCTCCAAGTGCATGATGTTCATTGTCACCTTCAAAGCATTCTAAAGTTGACATCCTTCTTCTCCCACACTTCCTTTATCACAAAGCTAACATTTGTCTGGAAGAAAGCCTAATTTACCAGACTTCACCGTACTCCTTAAGTATTACCAGTTCCAAGCCCTCACATGGGAGTTTACTCGAGATTCAAGGCTCTGTTGCCTTCCTATCTCCCTACAATCCCCTTCAGTTATTTTGTGGTTGTTTCTCACATGTGCTCTACCAACCAAAGGCATTTGTGTTCCAAAATGAAATGTGCAAGATGAATTATCTCTACGGTAAAGGGCTAAATCTTTACAGACTATCAGCCTTCACAGTATTTTGGTGGCTGTAGTGGGAAAGGCGTTTCATGAATACTTCAAATAAATCCATCGAATGTTTCTAAAACTATTCCAACTCTTAGCCTTTCTAATTTAAGGGCATTTTCGTACTTCACAAAATGCAATCTCCACATTCCTATTCACTTCACGCAAAATAAAAATTTTACATCTGTTGAGGTGTTTCATTTTGCTGTTTTACACATCTGTTGTTCTGTGACCCTTCTTGTTAGACCCACTTGTCACCATATGTGGTCATAATAAAAGACATGAGAAATAGGTTAATTGAACATTTATACCTGCCTTCAAAAAGAATATATCCACTCCCCTCCCAGTCACGGTTTATTCTGGGAGTATAAAATCTCCCTCTGTCTTTCTTTGTGTTTTATTTTCTCTGAGTGTGGCAGTGTGAGTGAGTTTTTGTGTCTCCATGGACTTCTGTGTGTGTGTGTCGTTACAAAATTAGTAAAAACCCATTTGAAAACATTGTTGCCAACATGAATAATAAATTGTTTCACTTTGATGGATTTTCTTAGAACGTTGTGTATATCCAAGATAATGTGTGCACCAGGATAAATACATTATCATAGCAAATGCTTCTAAAATTGCTGAGTAAACCATAACATTCAGTTTGACTTAATGGTCACATTGTTTTAATTCTTCAGACGTTCAAGAAATTGTTTCTCTTTAACTGAGCTGTGTGTACCTCTCTTTTCAGCAAACTTTTTCTACTTTCTCTCTGGCCATTCCCTTAACTAGCTAATGAACCAATTGTTTTAGACACGTAAGGCAGAAAAGTTTGCAGAAATATTTCATAAAAATGTGAGTTATATGCTTCAAATGCTAAAAGCCAGCAGGGAAACCCCAGATTTCCTTGCAAAACAGAGAGATTACCATTGTGCATTAAAGTTTGATGAATCTGAGTGCTCAGAATACATCCTCAAACTATTTTCTTTTCATTTGAAGAGAATAGGTCTAGTAAATGACATATCATGATATATTAAATAATATTCTCTAAGTATGCCAAGTTCAGAAGTTCATACCATCCTTTATGATCTAGTAGTGGCAAGTATATTCATATTTTTTTAGATTACATAACATCATAGAAAATACCTTTTACTAAGTTTACTAGCTGATATGTAATAACATTACCAAACAGAAACCTGAGAAAAATCTGGAGGATATCCTCAGGTATGTCTTCTTCAAACCTATATATTACTAACAGGTTGGGGACCAGTTAATGGAAAATGACTTCAGTGAGGGTAAAGGACATTTGAAGATATTCTCAACTCCTTGGATTACAGGAAACAACAAAGGGGTATCAAAAGTGATTTCCAACCACTCAAAGATGGAATACATACAATCTTACTAGAGCGTGTTTATTATCTTTCAGTGGATCTTTGCTGACCTTATGTTCTCAAGTGGCTTATGAAAGAAAGATAATTTGACACAATGTCAAACTTTGAAGATAGAGACTGACCAATCCTATGCTCTGTGCATACTCAGCAGTGCTCTTGTCAAATTATCAACTTTTTAGAGTAGTAAGTTAATTTTCTTCCTCCTTATGGGCAGAGAACACATGCATGTCATCTTTATATATCCTGTGCAAGTAGTAAATGTTCTAAAAATGTCTATTTTTAGGTAACAAGTAAGATCATGAACCAAGATTCAGAAAGGAAATTACCCTCTAGGGCAGGAAGGGTAACATGACACATGGGCAGCCCCTTCCCAGTCCTCTCTTCCAACACACATTGCTACTTGGAATTCTTTGCTACGTAGCCCAATTACTGCCTCCAAACATCTACTATCAATTCATCAGAGTTGGTATGTAAGGAATACTTATCTGCCTACAGAGCTTTAAGAATGGCTAGCTGTTTAAACCAGGGTTTGATGTAAAATACAGGCAATCTCTAATTTGGGAGTGAGGGGGATTCATGGCAGCAATGGCCAACTAGGGTTTCTCAATCCATTACTCAAAAGACTAGTAGCTCATTGTCTCAAATTGAATTCCAAGTGGCTGCTCCTCAGGAAGGCAGGTATGCCAACTACCCATTTACTGGAGGAAAATAGATTCCTTTTAATGAGCACTCTCAGAAAGGATGGAAAAAAGCAAGACCGTTGAGTATTTTGGGGATCACTTCTTGGAGTTTTTCACTGGGTTACTGATCTTGAGTTGAAGGTTCTTGGATTTGTGGTACTTTGGTGCTCTAAAGCATCCCCTTTAAGTGTTCTCATTCTAATCTTCCAGCAGGCTCTACCTGCAAGGCACCCTGGATTCCAGCAACTTAATTGGTGAAATCTAGAGAATAAATTGAAGATCTTCATGCTCAAAATGTATTCTTTGATTAAGAGAAATAATAAATTAGACCTCCAGTTTTTATTCTAGTGTCCAATTTTTTCTATCAGGAAAAAAGAGGAGAGTAGGTTCTGTGAAGAAATCATATTCAGGAATAGAAACTTAATATTCTATCTTGTGTTTCCTGGAGCTTGAGGGCAACAACAGGGTGCAGGAGGGTGAGAAGTTCCAATATAATAGAAGACTTTCTGGTTGCAAACTCTTCACCCCTTGAACAATTAAGTGTCTCATTCTTCCTTAATGCAGAAATTCTCTATCCTGGCAACTGAAAAATACACCCAGGCTGAACAGGTAGCCTACTGATAGATAACTAATTAGCCCCTGCTAACCAAAGTGCTAAAAGAATAATACCATTGTTTGATTTTTATATTGATATTCCATTCTAAAAAAAGGTGTCTCCAATTTGCAATATAATATTGTCCAATTAGCAAATAATATTAGCTATGATTAGCACTTGATTGACACCTGTCTGATTTACACTTCTTTGGCGCCCGGTTTTCCAATAATAGTAAAACAATCAATGTTCTATAATAGAAATCTTGGGGGCTAAAATGTTAAGTAAATTTATTTATAAAGTAATAAACCCAGTTTTATTTAATTACTCTAGTATCTAATATGTCTGAAAGGCATAAAGATGAAAGCAAAACAACAAACTTATTTCTTTTAATTCTCAAAAGTATTAATTAAAGCAATGGATCTTCATTTAGGATGCTGACTTAGTTATTGCACTAAAAAACTCTTTTCTGTAAGCATAATTTACTATTAACTCATTTTTTAAATGTTCTATGATGAAGATATTTTCTATCATCAAAAGGAAATATGTTAAATGAGAAAAAGATTTTGTACTTAAGTGTAATTATTAGAAGTGTGCTAATAACATAAAAATATTGGTGCTATATCTACACATGCAGACAAATTTGAGTTTAGGCAAATAGCAAATTACTTTAAAAGCCATCACCTATCAAATTTTTTTCCAGGTTGGCTCATGTGAACAACCACAGTCTCAGGTAAAATTTTTTTTTAAATTATGCACAAACAGATGTGAAATTATCTGTGTTTAATTCCTCGAAAAGGACGGATACTGTTAGAGCAATATATTTCAGATGAATCATTTCTCAGCTATGAATTAAAAATATCTCCATTGTATCAGCCTTTTTAAACCTTTTTATCTAAAAATTTCATCTTTGAGTCAGATTTCTCCACTCATGACACATTCTGATAGTGTCTGGCCTACTTCTACAGCTTAAAGAGTGTTCATTAAAATGAAATACATTAACATGTAAGCCACAGATGGGGAAGATAAAATTGCTTTAAATAACTACCAAGGAAGTAGGTGTAAATGAAAACAGTTATAAGTTGAAAATTAATTCAGGCATTAATACTTTGATACCAGACAGATTTCAGGCTCGGCAGTTAATTATTCATTCTAAAATGCTTGAAATAGCCTTATTATTTAAAGACAGAAAAACTTAGAGATAAGACTGGTCATTCAAAAAGAGTCTAGATATGAATCAAAAGTTAAGATATTTTGGCACTTGCTGCTAATAAACATTTGCTATAGTAAGAAATGCAGTTCAAATATAATCTTATTTCTAGAAAGTATATACTCAGTAGAATTTTTAATAATAGAAGGATAAAAGAAAGAAGCAGGAAATTGCCTTTTTTTGTTGTTTTTACATGTTTACAAGCTGCCTCAATTTTTCTGTGGAAGGAAATAGAATGTAAATAAATAAAATCTGTGTTAAAAATTTTAAGAATAGAAAGGTCTCTATATGTCCCTATTTATTTAGGTCAAATGCAAAGAAATGTCTCTTCCTGGCAATGCCATTTCTCTGCATTGTCAAAGGATTGGGCAGTTTCAATTGCTGAATTCTCCTGAGAATATGCTGTAAGGCAAATTACACTTTTGCCTACTTACAGAGTCAAAGAAAAACCAGAGTTGGGCAGTAGTTAAAGCAGTAAACACAGATTTTATTCGGGAACTAGTGCAAGAAGGAAAAGAGACCTCATTATGGAAGTGACCTCAATTCTGAATACAGTGTGGAATATATAATGTCACATACACAATACTATATATACAATTCTATGTAGAGAGAGACTATACAGAATATATTCTATATGTATATACAATATTCTATATGTATATACATATAGAATATATTCTTCTAATATATTACAGTCTAGGCTGTGGTCTCGGGAGCTAGTGCAGGGGCTGACCGTGGCCACAAGGTAGTATATGGAAGGAAGTATGAATTTGGAATGAGAGTGTGGTTGTTCTATAGTTTTATATCTGTGATCCTAGTGTCCATATATATATATAAAAAAAATAGAAGGGCCACAGGATAAGAATCAGTGGAAGAAAAATTACTAAGGGAAAACATTAGAGTTAAGGAAGGTCTCTGGTTAAACAGACCTAATAATATTCTCGCTAAAGGCAGACCAGGTGATTACATATCACCTGGGGAAGATAAGCAATTAAGAATTTGATCAGATATCAAGTGATGATATGAAGAGTGAGAGATTCTCACCAATCTAACTGAGCAAGATTCCTGCTACAACTAGGTGCTTCAGGGGCAAAAAGGAAAAAATGCCAAAGTCGAGGCCTATAGGGCTTAGGAGAAGGCTGACTTTAGTTAGATCAGGGAAAGAGTCTTTGTCAATATATAGTGTATTCTAAAAAGAAGAAGGAGAAAGACTGTTTTTAATTAAAGATATAGAAATTTTCACACTTTGGGCCCATGCTTTGCTACTATGCACATGAATATGAATGGATTATTTTTAGGCTCCAAACCCTTTTGAGGAGGTGTATTTTTTAAATGAAGTTACAGAAGAAATGTTTAAGATCATCTTCCCAGGATGGCCAATGGACTTTATATCAGGTATAAAATCACATCAATTGGAGTCTCTGTGCAACCCTAATACTGAAAAGGGTTTTGAAACTGACATCCTGGCCAGCAGGAAAGAGCACTGTGATTGATTAGTGATGTCTAGCATGGGTGGGAAAGGGAACACTAATAAATGTTATTTTCCCTGATTTAAATTTTTCTTTGTATAGCTGGCTAAACAAAGTTAAATAAGTTACCTAAGATCTTAAAAATAATTAAACGCAAGAAAAGAAAAGACTCCAGGTATCCTGATTTGCAGTCTTTGTTTTATATATCACACTGAATTTACCTGATTTTATTTTTTGTGTACATATTCATATACTAGAAACATTTGTGTGTATACGTACATGTATGGCTGTCTGAATATGCCTTTGAAATATTTAACAATATGAATAGTTCATTAGGCCATTATTTCTCAATTTCCGGTCTCATTATTTATTTAAAAGTAAGAGAAGGTATGATTGAAAGTCCCCCAAAACTACAGTATGTTTGATTTTTCTTTCATAATTGTCTTTAATGGAATCTGATATTTTCCAGAAACTTTTAATGTTCACATTTTTGATGAAATGAAGATGATTGTAAAAGAATCATGCTTGCATTTTTGTGTTAAGGTAGGAGAAATTCCACTGGCAATCCCGATGGAATATGCAACGTTACTTAAGTATTTATAAACATATCTATAGAAATTATTCTTAAGAGCATAAAATGTAGAGTACCATACTATATTACACTAAATTCTTTTTATAATGCTGGTCTCGGAGACAACATAATGCCCATGATGTAGGTGTTCTAAGTTATTCTCAAGAGATGCATTATACACTTAAAACAGTGAATACATAGGGCTTAACTCATAGCTTGCCCAACTCTATCTTGCTCATAATTTGGCATGTTTCAGTGTTGTAGAAAGAAACTAAATTCCTTAAATCCTTTCCTACAATTTGACTGTTGCCTTTATCCTATGGGTAGATTTTCCTACACCAAGGAAAATTGTGGTCCAATTTATCCTACTAAGTGATCTAGATAAGGAGCGGAATGTGGATGTTAGGAGGAAACTCCTAGACACTAGTCTAGGCTGTGGTCTCAGCAGCTAATGCAGGGGCTAACCATGGCCACAAGGTCATATATGGAAAGAAGTATGAATCTGTGGGCCTACACAAGTTTACAGCCTGAATGAGAGTGTGGATGTTCTATACCTGTGATCCTAGTGTCCCTGCCTGAAGGGCTGGATTCAAGTCTGGAGCAGTAGACAGGAAAAAAAAAAAATGGGTAAGTAACAAAGAAGTCAACTCTGAACCTTGCAAGTGTGAGTTAGGAAAGATCCTTTAAAGAAGTGCTGCTTCCAGGAAATGGCAGCACTGGAAACTAATAAGGGAAGGCACTCTTAAGGACACAACATAGTGTCTACTTTAAAATATTATGCCATTTATAGATCAACACAACTGAAAACATCTATGAGTGGCTGGAAAGGTGTATCAATAAGAATGAGAATGAAACCCCGTCTCTACTAAAAAATACAAAAAAACTAGCCGGGCGAGGTGGCGGGCGCCTATAGTCCCAGCTACGCGGGAGGCTGAGGCAGGAGAATGGTGTAAACCCGGGAGGCAGAGCTTGCAGTGAGCTAAGATCCGGCCACTGCAATCCAGCCTGGGCGACAGAGCAAGACTCCGTCTCAAAAAAAAAAAAAAAAAAAAAAAAGAATGAGAATGAGAATGAGAATGAAATGATCATAGATGGAGAAGCTAATCTGTGCTGAACTTGGAGGATCCTCACAACACATGAGGGGCAAAGGATGGTGAGGCTAAAAAAACTCAAAGACTGTCTTCTCCACCATTTGGACTTGGACGGTAGAAATGATTGCCCACAATGCTGTTAAATTCATGAAGGAATGGGTGATTTATAATATAGCTTACTTTTGCCATCTTACCATATAAATGAGGAAGGAAATATAAATCATTGGAAACATTCCTTATTATTCAATTGTGCACTCCAGATCCTGGTATGTAAGCCCTGGCACAGATTAGACATGCATTCAATAGATTTCGACTGAAGTTTATTGAACACTTGCTATATGCCTGGCTCTATACTAGAAGCTTGAGCTTTCAATGGCAGTCAATTGCTGACAGGGTCTCTCCTCCCACTCACCTAGGGGATATGAAATAAATATTTAAAACAATCCATGAAAGAATGTTATTCAGACAAGGTAGATATTATATGACTCTCCACCTCTCTTCAATCACTACTGAAATTCTCTATGCAGTGCTTAAGAGCACAGGGCTTTGGGGTTTAACAGACCCAGGTTTAGATTCATCCAGTTTCACTAATTTTCAAGTAAATGACCTTGGAAGATCCCTTTACTGCGCTGTGCCATAGTTTCCTCATCTATGAAATAAATATGTGTTTTAAAAATATTTAGAGAGTCTAGTGCTTGGCCAGTTTTGGCTCTCCTTCCCTTCCAGAAGCACTTGAGAAGATTTTAGACAAGATCATGTGACTTTTTCTGACCAATGAAATTTTGAGCAATTTTGAGTGTGGGACTTCTGTGCCAAAGCATGGAGGAATCAGTGCATAACACTCTGTCTCTTTCCCCACCAAGCTGAACAAAGAGAACTTTTGTTCTTTCTGGATAATACACTAATAAGACGGTTAATCTGGTCTCAGAGGGATATACAAATAGCATGTAGTATGGCAATAAATAAACATTTGTTATGTTAATTCCCTGAGATCTTAAGGTTGTTTAAGATCTGAAGTAATGTCTAATGTATTCTGACTAATATATAGGCCTAGATTAGACAAAATACTTGAATTGCTTAGCATAATGTTTAGGATATAGTAAGCACTCAATAAATGCTAGCCTTTGGCTTAGTCATAGATGGTTTCTCTGAAAACGTTTAATTTTATAGCTCTGGTGTCCAGAAGGATAAAGTTGTGGACACTTCTCTAAGTATAAGAACTCTCCTGTTCTCAATACAGGGAAACTATCAACCTCTATCCACACAGACTCATATGAAATGACTAGCTCTTTCTTTTATTTAAATCACTGTACGTTGACAATATTTGCTGTACCAAAGGGGCTCATGTTATTCAGCTCTACAAAGTCGCAAATAATATATATTTGAAAACAAGTGGTAGCTGATGTAAGCACCAGATGGCTCAAACATAAAATCAAGGGAGCTGCTTTTAGCTCTACCCCAGGGCTCTTAAAGCCGCCTTCTCAGTGCTCCTTTATATGTTGTAGTTTATTTCTGAAGTGACAATAAAATTGGGAACGGCAGAATGGAAAGGAGCACCACAGCCTCGGCATGTTTTAACAATCTGCTATGCATATGAGATGAAACGTTGCCATCACTAGAATCAACAACATCTTGACACATGATTCAAACGTCAAGAATATCCAAGAATGTAAGATGTCTTTGAAACAGCGACAAGAAGCTGAAGTCAAATCCAGATTGGAGCCCAATGCCTAAAAGGATCTCATTTCCTTTTTTCTGAAGGTTGACAAATTTGTAGAGTACAGATTTAGCCTTGGGGACTGAACCTCTGAGAGATCCATTATTATAATTATTTGCATTTGGTGGCAGCATGGAGGGTGCCTCACTTACTGTGAAGGTATCACAGAGAAGTGTTGTGCCCAAAGCAGCAGAAATGTTGCTGTTCAGAGAAGTTATCAGCTACAGAAAGGCTTACTGTGCCTACAGAATCAGCCTCATCTCCAGAAAATAAGTGATGGAGCTATATTAGTTACGTTTTGATGCATAATAAGTATCCCCAAATTGTGCAGCTTAAAACATCAAACATGGTATCTCAGTTTCTGTGGGTCAGGATTCCAGGTGTGGCTTACCAAGGTGGTTCTAGTTCGAGGTCTCTCATGAGACTGTAATCAACATGATGGCTAAGGCTGTGGTTTCATGAGTCCAGATAATTTGTTTCCAAGATCACTCAGGATGGTTGTTGGTAGGAAACCTCAGTCTCCCACTATGTGGACTTTTTGATAGAGTTGCTCACAACAGTAGCCTTCTTCCAGGCTACTGATCAGACGTGGTGAGCAGTGGGTGAAGTACACAACACACAAATTGCAGTGACTCTTTTAATTCAGAGCAAAGCTATATAGCAGCACCTCTGCCACATGCCGCTGGTCTGACACACCAATCCCAGTACAATGATGTGAATACCAAGAAACCAGGATCATTGGGAGTCATCTCAAAAGCTGGCAACCACAGATGTCATGGCCGCATAAAACTGGTAAAGCAGTGCTCTCCCCTGCCTTCTTATTTTTCTCTGCTGGGTCAATTTTCAAGATGTGCATGAAATCTTCACTTCTGTCTGGGGCCACACTGATATGAAAGAATATCCTATTTATTAATCTCTCATTTTGTAAATCTTTTGACATCTCAAAATATCTTTCTCTTTCTATTCTGTTTCTTTGGTGGGCTATTCTCATTTCTAATTTTCTTCAAATGACATTAACGCTGCAATGTTGTGAGTCCAGGGTTTAGAAGACCTCCTCTCCAACACACAAGAATAGACTGTGAGTTGCAGAAAGAGTCTACCCCTGTTCCACTCCAGTGACTTTGCTAAATTGCAAAATACACATGCTCTCATTTCCAATTAATCATCCCCTAACAAATACTTCCCAGTCTATTGTCTCTGTCTCTTGACAAATGAACAAGTTAGATGGGGAGTACCAGACAACAAGAGAAGGGACTATTGCTTGGAATTGGCAGTAAAATCAACGAAAGAAACTTAGAAGAGGTTAATAGGGAGCTATTCATAAAGGGTTTTCCTCTTCCTACTTTAACTATATGGAAACAAAAACATCAAAACTTTCTGAAAGAAAAGGAATTTGGTGGACACAATTGTCCCCCAATTCAATAAGATCATAAGTGTTAGAAAATTTTTTTAAAAAATAAAAGCAAAAGCAACTTGAACAGTGATTAGAGTCTCAAACCAACTTGCCAGCCTCTCTCTACTTTTACGTCATTATGGTCCATCTCAATTTGTGGCCTGATTGGGAGCTAGAAAAGATATATAGAGGTGGCAACCAATAGGGTACCTCTTTATATAGGAGACTGACAGTAGATAATGCAGGTCTTAACCTACATTGTTCTTGTTCCTCAAGTCCTTCAGGCTTTCTTTTCTACTCAGTTACATTGAGGGCCACCCCTTACCCAATACCTTATAAGAATCACTGCTTAAGTTTGAGTACCCAGGCTGCAGAGTCCAGACCCTCTTTATTTGAACTCTGACTATGGCACTTACTACCTATGTCGCTTTATACAGGTAGTCAATTTCCATATGCCTAGTTTACGTTTCTTTAGTAATGATGATAATAACAGTACTGCCAACTTCTCTGGGTTGTTGTGAAGATTAAAAGGGTTAATGTGTTTAAATCACCTAAAATTTTATCTGGCATGTACTCAATGCACACATACTACTATCATCACCACTTTTAAATACCTATATGCCTTCTTTATTTTTTGGTAAAATTTTAAGGTTTTTTGTTATCATATTTTTATCTTTATTTCAAATAGTTTGTTGTGTGCCCAATAGAAAGCATATGCTATCTTATTTATCTTTGTACCCTAGCACACTGTATAATACTTGGCATATCATGTGTATTCAATCAGCTTTTGAATAGATAAATGCATTAATTAATAGGTACATCAAGTTGCTTTATTCTTCACTGTCAAATTTTCATTTTACCCTCTGTTGAATAAATGAGTGTTTCTGGAAATTGTTTTTGCCATGGATATTCCTTATGTATGTAGATTTAAGAAAAGATTTGATCAAATCACCTTTACACTAACTATAACCAAAGGCTGGTTATATAACTTTGTGATTAGAAACACTTGTGACCAAAGAGCTATTGTGTCAATTAAAACAAACAAAAAATCCCCTAAATATTACTTTTCCTTCTGGTAGTTTACCTCTTGTCTGCTTATCAGACACAGATTTCTTTCCACAGATAGAACCATTTGAACCATAGAAATGGTTGAGCCATAATATTTCCAAGTTGGATTACATCATGGGTATCATATATTTAGATTGCTAATTTTACAGAGAGGAAAGTAGCAAATGATGCCAAAATTACACAGCTAATTAGGATCCAAAATATAGAAATATGTGCATAGGAGGAGTTAAAGAGAAATTCCATTCTCACCAATGCTAGAGTTCTGCTTCAATGGGCTACTTCTCTACACACAGCCTGAGTTTTCCCCTCGGGCATGAGTTCTTTCTATAGAGGCAGCTGCCAGTATTGCCCTGCTCCTTGTCGCTTATCAATTCCATATAAAATAGAAATATTGAGAGATTTGGCACACAATGAATCATATTCTGAAAAACATTACAGTCCACACACAGCTAAAAAAAAAAAGGAAGAGTTAAGAATATGGTTCAAGAAGGTGACAGAGAGAGACAGAGTCAGACAGCACAATAGACAGAGATAGAAAGACAGAAGATATAGAAGACGGTGGGCAGCCTATAAGACTGGATTTTTAAAAGGATATTGACACACTGAAATCAGCAAAAGGCATTGGCTTCCAAAGGAGTTTAATCACCTTGAAGCTAGGGAAGTTCAGGAGAGCATTTCTTGCCCACAAAACCTATTTGGAAGTTGCTATGAAAGCCAGAAAAACCCCTAAAAAAGGAGGGGTATGTAGGTTTCCTTTAAGAAGCGTAAAGCACCCCTTGTTCCTTCTGTGGGGCTGGTCAAAGGCAGACAAACAGATCCTGAATTTCAAATTTGGGACTTACTTGCTCTCTAAGTCCAGCATGGGACCTTGTATCCCACACCACTCCCCAACTACTAGATGAAGGGCTTCGTTGAGGCAGTTCTTTGGGGTTTTTGTTTTTGTTTCTGTTTTCTGGATTTTTTTTTTCTTTTTTTCTTTTTTTTTTTTTTTTTTGGTTGGGAGCAGGCTGTTATCTCTCAGTCATCTGACACAGCACTCAGCATATAATAATTAATAGTCTTTCTGGCATGAAATAATGAATGAGATGCTTCATTGAGCCAGCAGCCAATCAGCTGCTAAAGCAAGAGACCTGCCCAGGCAGCCAGGAAACCTGAATTCACATCTCAGTTTTAGTGGAGGAAAGAGCCCGGAAAGAGTTTAGATTACGTTGCTCAAGGCTGCATAATTAACAATCCACAGAACCAGAACCGGGGTAGATTTCCAAGTTTCCATTCTTTCCACTGGACCTGCTGTATTCTTACAAAGTAAATTGAACCTCAGTGGAATTATAAATGATTCTCATTGATACCATTTCATCCATAGCTACTCAGACTGCCTCTCTCCCATCCCCCCAACAATCTCCTACACTGGGCTGTCAGACAGGAGATAATAATTGTACTGTCTAATACATAATGTGTGTATAATCTGTTGAAGTTACATTAATAATAACTACTAACATTATAATGTCTTTTATGTGCCAGCCACTAAGATCTTTACTAAAATTACTAAAATCTTTACAAAAATTACTTCATTTTCACAATCACCTCATGAGTCAAGTTATTGTTTTCCCTCTTTTATAGGTTAGTAAACTGTAGCCCAGAGAAAGTATTTAATGTACTCAATGTCACCACTGTGAGATAAAATAGGCAGATATTACTTAGATTTTCTCACAATCTAAGTTCTGAGTGAAAAAGTGGAACTCAAAGCATTTGTGACTAGACCAAAATTACCAAACTAGTAAATGACAGTACCTGTTCCCAAACCCAAGGTTTCCAGCTTCATCAAAAATATGTTTTTTCTCCTATCACCCTTGCCCCTAGACACTTTTGATGCAGAACTAATATTAATTTAACAAAAAAATATACACTACTTAAATGATTTAGATAAATAAACAATGAACAGATATTACTTAAAACATATACTATTTCAGCAAATAGTTGAAATATTTAGTGAGCTGGATGGAACGGAAAGCCTACAGGTTAGAGAAAATCTCAAAAGTAACTGCATTTTGCAAGGCAATATCTAGATAAGGTTGGTTTCTGGCAGTTGCCTCAATGAATGCATCTTCCTCATACACAGCTGCAGGGGACCAGGGAAGTCAAACAAATAATGTTTAAAAAAAAAAAAACTGTTTTTACTTCATATAAGGCCTAAAACCTCGTATGATTTTAAAGGCTAAACATTCTATCCAACTTAACCACTTAGTGCTTTTTCTTGGATTCATTTCCCAAGAGTTTAATGTTGTGTGCATAAGAATCACTGTCTTCACTGAAAGATGTAATCTGGTACAAGTGGTCATAACTGAGATTTTTCTCAAACGGATAAATTTAAGGGGACTATTAAAGGTCTTTATATTAATATCTACTGGAAGATCTAGACCAAGCAAAACCTAGATGTGTTGAGTGTGATACCAGTTTGTTCTCTAAAATCAAACTTTACTGAAATCACATATTTCTTTTATGTATGTACAGTGAATTGTGCAATTAGGACACACTTATGTCCAACTCATTATGCCCTCCCACATTATCTTTCTTTCTGTTGATAAGGAATCATTTTGTAACTAAATAGCGGGAGAACAAAACATTTAAAATTATGGTCAGGGAAGCACATATCTTGGTCAGACTCTACTATTTCAATTTGCATAATAGAAATTGCTTTAACTTTTTAAGAAAGATTTTATATGTAGATCAAGCTGAGACTTTCATTGGCACTTCGTAATAGAACTCTTACCATCTTGAGATCTGATTTCAACTATAAAAATGTTTCACTGGGACGTGTGAGTCACTACTCTCCATGAATCCTCCTGTTCCAGCAGATTTTGGGGGATTGTCACAAGCACATATGTAAGTATGTACAGATGTCCACACCAAAACATACATATTTGCAATTGTACATGTGTTTTCTCATTTATCTAGTAAATATTTACTGAGTACCTACCATTTGCCAAGACTGTTTCAGTTATTGAGAATAAAATAGTAAAACAGTTCCTGACTTTTTGAAGCTTACAGTCTACTGAGAAAGACAGGAACTACATAAGCAAAAGTGGCTTTTCATGTCATATGTACATACTTATATATCACATACACACACATATGTATGTGTATGTATGTATCCACCTTACGTTCTGCTATATATACGTACACACAATTGTACTTGTTCAGGTCAGTCTGAGAGAGAGTGGCAAATTTTCCAAAGTTAAATGTGCTCCAGAATTGGTTGGGTCAGGAAAAATTGCTTGTGGAGCTCTTGATCTTTATTCACTTGCTCTCATTGCATCATGGAGTTATGAGGAGCAAATGTTATCATAGGAGTGACATTATGATACCACCTGCCCTGGCATATTGCTAAAACCACGTGGCTCTTTCTGATTTGTCATATTTAGAGTAATGTTATTGTGGTGAAACATTGCAAAGATTTTCTTCTTCATTGTCACTCGACTGGGAGTGAAAAGGTCAGACTTCTAATTCCATCCCTGCAGAATACTGGCTGTATGATTTGGGCATATCACTGTATCTGCTGGGGCTTCGTTTTCCTTCTCTATAAGAGGAAGTGATGGAATCAGAATACCTTCTAAAATGCCACCAGGCTGTAACATCCTCTGCCTCTAGCTTGAATCATTTACCTTAGTACCTTGCTGTTTATGCCCTGTCAACATCTCATATTCTTAACAGCGTGGCCTAGTACAGAATGTGCCGTTGCTAAACTTGTCAACAAGCTCGTACCAGCAAAGAATCCATCGACTTCCCCTTCTGGTGTTGTCTGTCACCAGCCTGGACAGAGCATATGATTTGAATATGGAAACTAAGGTTTACTACGGCGGTTCTCAGAGAGACTTTTTCCAACACCTTGACCATGAGAGGTTCCCCTGCTTCATGCTTCTGAAGCACATTGCACTTATTTTTCATAGTTCCTACCATACTGTTATCATAGAAGTACCTTGGACTTATTTTTCACAGTTCCTACCACCAGGACTTATTTTTCATAGTTCCTACCATATTTCCCACCAATAGTGTCAATTATGTAATTGTTTTGTTGTTTTTATTTAAGGTCTCCCTTACAGTACATTTTACAGAGAATTTCTTATTCACTCTTGTATCAACAGCACTTAGAATAGTGTCAGGAAAATGGAATACACTGAAAAGGTGCATTTAAAAAGGAATAAATAAGTCCAGAATAATCTGATTTGTCAATGTGGCAATGATCAAGCAGCTCTTCTGTAGGAAAGCCTCCGTGGTCACCCTTCATGGCTTTGCTCCTGGCCTTTGGTATTTTTTCTTAGCTGAGACAATAGTACAGCTGACCTTTGGCAGGCCTGCTTTTCTGCTGGTGTTGGTTTCCCAGAAAGCTGTATTGTTGCTACATAGCTTCAAGTACAGCGCTGAGACAACCGTAGTAGCACATATTCTGACAGTCCGTTCTGTTCCTGCTGTTCCATGTGGAATCTATCCTTACTCACCTGACTTACAGAAACTGCATGAGGTGAAACTTCCTTTAGTGCCTATAACGCATGTCCTATAGCATCCTTCGCTGTCAGAGAGTTTGCCATTGTAGACCATTTCATGCTGCTCAGCAGCTCAACTTACTATTTATATATCCCCAAAATGTAAAGCCAATACTCCAGGGATATCTGTCTTCCACCCTCAAGCTGCCTTTTTATTACTCATTTTCAACTTCTTTATTTGTCAGTCGTCTAAAATATACTGCTCAAATAAGGCCTAAGGATGGCTAGAAATTAAGGGCTTTCTTCTATTATGTCAGAAATTGTGGACCCAGATCAGAAATGAGAGATACAAAAATTGGTATCTCCCTGTATATGCCAGTCACTGTGCTAGATCTCTCATCTTGGTTATTTTATATATGTGCGCACACACACACACACACACACACACACACACACACATATATATATATATATATGTCCCCGCTTAAATCTTATGTTGAATTGTAATTCCCAATGCTGGAGTTCGGGCTGGGTGGGAGGTGTTTGGGTCATGGGGGCGGATCCCTCATGGCTTGGTGCTGTCTTTGCAATAGTGAGTGAGTTCTCATGAGATCTTGTCTTCTAAAAGTGTGTGGCTCCCCGACCTTCACTCTCTCTCCTTTGCTCCCGTTCTCACCATGTGATGTGTCTGCTCCCGTTTTGGCTTCCACCCTAAATAAAAGATCCTTGAGGCCTCCCTAGAATCCAAGCAGATGCCAGTGCCATGCTTCCTGTATAGCCTGCAGAACCATAAGCCAATTAAACCTCTTTTCTTTAAAAATTACCTAGTCTCAGGTATTTCTTTATAACAATACAGTAACAACCTGATACAGATTCCAAGCATTAACGACATACCTCACATGACTGAGTCTTAATAAGAGTGTCGATATGAATTTGCCAAATCCCCTTTTAGATTCAGCATGTCAAATTGATGAGTAATGTGTTGAATCTGTGGAATGGGTATTTCAAAGCATCGGGTCTTTTGCCAACCCCTTGGAAATCTGTCAAAACTCCAGGCAAAAAAAAAAAAAAAAAAAAAATCAGAAGCAATAACTAAAAGCCATTCCTCTCTATAATCATACATGAGGAAGAATTGTAAAGAGCTAACAGGTTGTAATTCAGTTCCTGGGAGTAATGAGGGTTTTCTAGATATAAGGAAATAAACAGTCCAACTCTTAATTAGCAGGTGTCTAGGCCCTGTCTTTCTTTGCATGGCACCAATACAATGGACTTTTATAAACCTATCAGTTTCTTTTGGAATCTTGTATCCTCGACCACATTCCCTTTATTTTTATTTACATTCTAATTTGTATTAGAGAGAAAACCAAGTGAGTTTGCTGAAAACTAAGACATTTATTCTTCTGTGATAATGGAAGAAAATAATACCACACTCTCATCAGATCTTTTCCAGAGATTAGTATCCATACAATGATGAAAGTCAGTCTTTAGCCTCAGAGCACTGTATGAAATATTCACTAAAACCCAAAGTTCTTCAATGCGCTTTTGACTTAATGCTCTATTTACTGAAGTAGATAGAAACATTCCTGTAAGTCTGGGATAAACATTTTGGTTGGCTGTAACTCATAGTTTGGACCAAAATACTTCCAAATTGTTCTTTCAAATCTCATCTGGTAGGAAAATATATTGGAGTAACTTTGAATATAAGTATAAAGTTATTTTATTAATTTTATTAAGCATAGAAATACACCAGTTGTTATTAGTACTTCTTTTTTACTACAGGTGATGTTTTTCTAACTCAAAACAGAATTGGCTTTTGATTAACTGAGAGGATGTTTTTACATTCAAAGTAGTTTTGACCTATTAAGTATGGCAATATTTATACTGTCTTGGGATACTTACCAGGATGATAATAAACACGCATCTTTTCTTAGTTTTGACATTGGACTTTTTCTTCAAAAGAATACTGGTGGTATATGCATATAGAGATACTTATAGGAACACTGTAATCCTTAGCCCTCTGTGAATCTTCCTTTACTCCATCATATGCACACACCTACTCAAACACCTCCAAACAATAGCTTCATGTAGGGACAAAAACTTCTTCTGCAAAATGAATGCAGTCTATCTTGCACATTTGTTAAGTCATAGTGAAATTTTGATTGCCGAGTACAGCTAATGTTTTCCTTTGTAGGTTTCCTTTGCAAACATTCAGAAATATTATTTTGCAATCCATTTAATAGATTAATAGAAATGGTTTTCTGGAGGAAAAAAATTACTTTTAAAGCTGAATTATATGATAGTCACTTATAAGATGAAATATTCATAATGCTGTGATGATTTTAAAGTAATTTCAAACGGAACATAAGCTAACATTTATAGAGTGATGCTTATTTGCTAGGCAGTCACTGTGCTAAGTGATTTGTATGCATTGTCTCATTCAACCTCACTACAATGTTGAGTGGTAGATATCATCATTATCTCCATTAAATAAATGCACAAACTTAGAGAAAATGAGTGGCTTCTAAGTATTGGAGCCAGGATGTGATGCTAAGTAAGTTTTCTCCAGAAACTCTATTATTAACCACTGTGCTAAACCATCCTTTAACAATAACCATGTGATGGAAACAAAAGTAACCTAGTGAAGTATTTGAACCAACTATTATAAGCTATTAATAATATATAAGAAAAGTGAAATCCAAAGCTTCGCTTAGAGTCACACACCTAAGATCACCAGATGGCATAGAATCTGAGTCTTCTGACTGCCAGGACAGTGCTGTCTGTATTAGACAGTCATAACTTGTGGCCTCTGATGTTAGCTATAAAGACATGAATGCTCACAGATCATGCATTTCTTCTGCTTAGGGCAAAAGTGTGATTTCTAAATTGTACTCCATGCACAAAGTCTCTGCTATTCCGGTGCTCTAAGAGGCTTGACGTTTACTTTATGGGCCTTCTCATAAAGGTGAAAAGTAAGGGTCATCTTCTTTGCCTTCTGTGTCTAACTTAGCTCACAGTTTGTCTTCTGAGGCTTCATCAGCACTAACCTTGGTCATTCCAGGGCAACCCACTCTCATTCTACTGTGAAAATGACATTGCTTCCATTCCACAATGATTGGGAGTCAGAGCTTTCAGATGAAACCATGGCAACCAAAAGGATTAATTTCTGCTGTGTCTCAATAACACAATCATGTTATCTCTCAACAGTCTAAAAGATAACTCACACACACCTCTACTGTATAATAACACAAAGATAAAATAACAACCTAGAAACCAAATGTAACCTTCCAAAACACATAGAAATGAAATGGTTTGATACTGAACAATTTTAATAATATATTGTGTGTGCAGAGTTATAAAACAATAATTAATGTGGTCTATAGAGAGGGCCATTACAAATGTTTCCTTCTTGTAACACATTGTTTCCTCAATACCTTGTTTTAATAGAATTTCCTCCTATCTGGCCAAAATTACATTTACTAAAGAAGTAAAATCTTATTTTACATGATACCTTATTTTCCCACATAACTATTGAAAATGTCTGTCTTAGTGAACTTCTCTTCACCTCTGTTTTATGTACAATTAAAACTATCCCTTTGCTAAGGCCATTCCCCACAGTAATGCAGTAGCCCACAGTGATATATCCCATCATCAGCCTTGGCATGCTCACTCTGACTCTCCACATAATGAGACCCATAAGAAAATCTCACTGAGGACCTTTGCTGTTGCTCATCAGAAAAGCCTACTTGGCACCTCATGAAGAATATTTCACTGCTTACAAGTTAGTGACTCCAACGACAAAACAGGAACTCAAAAACCAATCAATATAAAAACAATAAAGTTCTTGAAAGCTAAGTAATTTCTGGTTAAACTACTGTTTTAACAGAATAGAGGTTTACAAGTTCATGATGCTTATTTAATCGTGTAATTCTGTTATGCTAACATCCTGTGAACTATCAGACGAGTTGTCCCTCTATGGCATCAGGGCTTATACAGAAGCAGATAGCTATATTCGGTGTTGGTTTAAAATGTGAGAACAAGATTGGAAAATTGTGTGTAAACTCTTTTCTCCTGCAAAGTCCATTATGATAGAAATCTCCAGGAATTAACATTGAATTTGCCTCTCCTCCAGTTTTGGTGACAAAAACTATTCACTTATTAGCTACCTTTAATAAAAAGACCCTATTATTGAGGAAGCTACTAGTATTGAAGTCTTATATGATCCCTTGCATAGGAATGTCTCCATTTAAATAATTATAGATATAATGAATATCAGTAAGATATCTCTTCTGGAAGGTAGAGAATGGGATGCTGAGACATCCTAGCATAGTATTTCTCTCATCTCTACTCCTCATTACATGTGTGACTATGGACAAGATATTTAACCTCTCTGTGCTCCATTATCTTATTTGTAAAAGGGGAATTAATGCTAGTATCTACCTCATAGAGTTACTGAGGGGAGTAAATGAGTTATGTAAAACATTTAGTTATGTAAAACATATGTAAAACATTTAGGACTGTGTTCGCTACATGGTAGGAGTTTGATAATTCCCAGAATTGTAATTAATGTAGTTATAATAATGACTTGTTACAACAGCTGTTCATGTTCAATAAGTAGTTTCTGAAATACTGAATCAATGAACTCTGAATAGTGTAAGGAAATCTATAGCAGATTTATTGGCTCAAGTTAGTTTCAACTATTACCTGCACTGTATTTTCTAAGTAATAAAATATCATTATTTTCTTTTACAAAAGAGCTTGACTGTATTAAGCCAGTGGGATCATTCTGATCTGTTTAGGGATATAAAGGGAGAAAGTTTAATTTTAAATATTTCTTGTATGTGTTAAAAATACTTGCCTGTAATTTGGCACAAAATTCCCATTTTAGGAGTGCATTTGTCCTTCACAAAAATTTTAAGATTTTGATCTATAAATTTGTACTCTAAACTTTTACATGAATCAGAACTGTTAAAAATACTCTGGATTCTATAGTTATCTTCTAGCAACAAATATGACTCCCAAATTGTCCTAGTCCACTTATGTTGCTGTAAAGGACTACCCATGGCTAGATAATTTACAAAGAAAAGAGGTTTATTTGGCTCATGGTTCTGCAGGCTGTGCAAGAAGAATGGTACCAGCATCTGCATTTATGAGGGTCTCAAGTTGCTTGCACTCATGGCAGAAGGCGAAAGGGACCCAGTGTGTGAAGGGATCACGTGGCAAAAGGGAGCAGGCATAAGCTTCCAGGCTCTTTTCAACAACCACTTCTTGTAGGAATAGCGAAAACTCACTCACTCCTGAGATAATTACATCAAGCCATTCATGAGGGATCCACTTCCATAAACCAAACACTTCCCACCATGCTCCACCTCCATCACGGTACATCAAATTTCAACATGGAACTTGGTGAAGCAAAACATACCATATGCAAACCATGGCGCAAATAATTACCCTAAAACACAATATATTCACCATGTTATAGTTGGAAAAAATCAATGTCTACATCGTAGGTAGAATTTTGTTATTTATATAGTTTCCTTACTCATGCCATTCTTCTTTGCTTCTACTTGGTAAGGTTAAATTTTCCCTTGAGTCTAACACTCTACTTAATTTCTTCTTCATTGTTTCATATGCAAATTTTTCCATTCACTTCTATAAGCAGTAATAACAAACGACTACTGCTACTCACTGTCACTTGGTTGTTTATATAAAGTACAGTATCTTTAATCCTTCCAAACCCTACAAAATAGGAACTGTTATCCAGATTAGATAAATGATGACACTGGGGGTTGGAAAGATTCATTAACTTCCTTTCTACCATGCAGTGAAACAATTCGTTAGGTTTAAGATCTCATCCCTGTTTTATCTGAGTCCTTTCTAACTCACAGAACTATCTCACATCAAGCAACCTAGCTGACTCATCATCTAATGCCTGTAGCACCAGCTTTTCCCAATCTCTTTGTTTTGATCTCACTTTGGTTTCTCTTCTGCTTCATCCTCATCTAGCCCTGTGTGCAACCCTGAATCTCCAATTCAACCAACATCTCTATTCTCAGTTCTTGTGTTACATAAAATTACCTCACCAGGAATTCTACTTTATCTTGGCCTATGTGGGGAAAAAAATCTTGGTTTGACTGTGAAGGTGGAATTATAGAGTGGATCCTGCATGCAACATAATTTTTTATGCAGTAAATTCCTGTATTCTTTTAAAAGCCTTTCTATGAGACAATGTGGCTTTACATAAGCAATTTAGCTCTACATAAGCAAGCACAAAGAAGAGCTTCGTTCATTGGGATAGCTATTTGTTTCTACCATCCTTTTATTGAGATGAAGTTGTAGTCGTATGCCACGCGTCTTTTTCAATGAACTCTCAAATCAGCATTAGAAATTGAAAACAATGGGAGCCAAACAGTTGAGGAAATTGAAGATCACACGTCCAAGTTACTGAACATAGAAAAGCCTGTTCACTGTCCCATTAAATTTAGTTTTCCCATGAATAAATATTCTGATTAAGCTTCAACCTTTCAAGCTATTTTATGCTTTCATTTTTTTGAATTACAAAATGTTTTCATTTGAGTACACACTCTTAAGTATAAATTAAGATGTATTATATAGCATTAAACTAATTTAACATAAATTTTAACTATTTTGAAGTTCATTTTTAAAAATAAAAGTGTAATAGTCACAAAAAAATTTTAAGAGACTATTGCTAGCCCACCAAAAGAACAGTGTTCATTAGAACATCATTTCTCTGATATAATTTTTTTGTTTAAAATTTTGTTAAATTTTTATAAATAATGAAATGTGGGGATAAGAATGTTCTAATGTTTTGAAACTTGACATTTTATAGTCAGTAAGCTCCATGAGGCCTGGCATTTCTAACTGTTTTATTAGCACCTATGATTTCAGCTCGTAGAATATTGCTTAACACATACAAGGAATTTAAATATTATTTGTGAATGTAATAATTGCTATCCTTGCAAATGGAAAATGGAACAATTCTCATATCGTTAAGTAATCTAATACAGACTTGACTTAGTAAGGTTCTACTTCTCAATAACAACAAATCACAATGTCTGATAGATGACTGGACTTTTGAATTTTTAATTGCAGCTTGTTATCCAATTATTTTCCATTTGAGAATACTTTTCTTCAAAAGTATATTATTTCATGCCAGATCTGTTGTGACTTAGGCTATGATCCTGTCAGCTGTCAGCTAGGCTATCTTGCATGATCCATGGCCCAGAACAGTCAGAAAAGGGTCCAAAGAATCAGCCCTGCAGAATGGGACACATGTAAACTTAGTCTCCCACATACCCACAAAAGATGTCTTTTGGACAGCTCATTTTATAACTACTGCTAAACTAGGGTTTTATTACTCAAACCAATAGTTCGACTAAAAAAGGAAGGAATGTGAGTTCACTATTAACTGGAATTGGTCATTGCCACTGCCTTTTCAGAGAAAAACCAAGAGTTCCAAAGGGACTGGAAATTCTTTTTTTAAAGAAGGAAGGGTTGTAGTTTTGTTTGTTTGTATGTTTTTTGCTCTGCAACATCTCTTGTATGTCATGGGAACATAGTTGAATAGAGGAGAGTGCCAGAGGCAAGATTTTACATAAAAATCTTTGCTTTTACCTCCCACTGCCACACTTGCTGTGTGAAGTTTTAAGAATCTAATCTGGTTTTCTTACTATTACAGAATTACATTATCAACTAAGTTAAAAAGTAGATTATCTATGTGAAATGAGAGCTGAATTAAGGATTTCAGGCTACTACATTAGAGTTTCTCAAAAATGCAATGTTTTTCTGGTATTTCCTTTATTCCTTAAGAGAAATTGTTAATATCCTTCAGGATTGCCAGTGATGGTATTTAGTCTTTGTATCACTGCTACTTTCAATGTCACCATCATTTAACATTTCAAAAGAAACAGTTCTTTTAAAAAGATAAGTTTAAAAATAGAAATCTTAAATACAACTATATACATTGTTTAAAACACCGTAGAATTTATTTGTTAGATACTTGCTGGAAAATTATATTGATATTCCACTGACACAGATATCCTTTGATTTGCCTGAGACATAGCCAACAGTGCCTTGTAGGCACACAAATATATTCCAGGTAATTTAAAACATGTACATGTTTGTGTGTATATGTGTGAGATGTATAGTGGTATATGCATGTGTATGTATATTTACCTTCTACATAAAAACATAAAAGCAGACATAATTGGTCCTCTAAGTGGCCAAGTTTGATAGGTACATTAGTAAATTTTGAGATTTTGTCTTTGAAAAGTTATTTTGGGGCAATTTGAGCTTTATCCATGATTTTTATTTGTAGAACATATTAAGAAACAACATGATTGAAAGACTTTTTAAGGAACTGACATCCTCTCTCTAAGAGGAAGACATTCTACATGTAGGTTTTAATAGTTTACTACAAGGAAACCTTGTAAACTGTTGATTGGGAACTCTAAGGGCATGTCTTTAACCTTAGCACAGCAGAGCTTGAAGCTGTAGTCTAGGATGTGGAAATGACACCTACATGTTGCCTCAGAATGAAAGATGGCCTAATATCAAAGTCAGTGATGGGGTGTTGTGTAAACTTCACAAAATTGGATTTTGGTCAATTGTGTCCACGGTCAGGGAAGTCTTCATATCAAAGACCATCTGTGTATATGTTGCATGACTGTTGATTGTCTCATGAGTGTTTGTCTTTTATGTATGATTAATACACAAAATGTTTTTCTTTTCTTTCCTTTTCCCTTTTTGTAGAAATTATTGAACCTACTACCTCTAGTCCTGTCACAAGTCCAGGTCAGTATCCACATACATTCTCAAAGTATGTCTGGGTACTTTTTCCATTAAACAAGACCTTCTCATCATTATAGAAATAAACCAAGTTGATTATGGGCCGCCTGCTTGCGGTACTGCTCTAATGTCTGTTACTTGTCCTCGTCTATCTGTGATATGTCCTTCTGTTGGATTTTGTGATCTGACCCTGATTTGAAGTTTACATCTTCGACTTCATTCTGTAGGGCATATGCAGTAAATATGTGTCACATTGTAGAATAGTTGCAAGGTGATTAGCTTCTGCAATGCCTTTGCAAACAGAGCTGTAGAGAGTTTACAAGGTTTTTGGAGTAGCTATTAAAAAACTGTTTACTATGGTTTGGTATTATATTGTTATAAAATCATTACAAAGCAAGAAGGCATTTAGTGCTTCTAAAGGGAACAATAGCTAGGGGAAAACCTATACTTCTACTCTTGCAATATTATAGTAGGAGATTTTGGTCTCTTGAAACTATCAAGTCAAAGGACTTATTTCAGTTGTTGGGCTTTATTTTCAGATTGTTCCTAATTCAGCCACAAATACTCTGAAAAGATAGGCCATTGCTATAAGTGTGTTTTTAAAAGCTGTTTTCAACTGTGAACATTTCTGAGTGACATGAAATCGAGATAAAAGCAATTGATATTAGAAAACAACCTTTATCTCGTTATATAGGAATTTAGCAGTTCATTCTGAATGTTGGCTGCTGGCTATTTGAAGAAGAAAGTGGAAATGCTAAAGTTATTCAACTTTGAAAAGTTCATAGGGATTTCTTGTAACTGCTGAGTTAAAGGATTTGTTGGTGCTGCCTACCCATAAAGAGGTATAAGTTAGTTAAATAGTTGTTTCTCCTCTCATTCCAGAAATGGCACTAAATTTTAGTCTAAAACAGGATTTGCTGATCTGAGAAACTAAGTGTTTTAGAAATGAAAAAAATCCTATCTCAAATTGTAATCAATCAAAAATGCTTTAAATTGCTTTAGATGATTATGAATTCCCCCCACCCCAAAATGAAACATGTTTGAGCAAGTCTATGATTATATATTTAAAGAATCTCATAATATAACGCTTTCTGGTCAAATTATAGAATACTTTTTCATAACCTCTCAAACTGAAGCATATTGAGTGATCTATTTAAAATTATTTTATAGTTGATGCATACAAAGTTTAAGTTATGTGATTAATAACAGTTTCCCATTTTATAGGAGTTAGTCTCTCAAAGTTGAGTGTCATATTAATATAATTAGAACCAGTCATATGAATCTAATTTTTCTTCTAACTTATAAAGACTTATTAGGTGTGATTCCTACTAATGCCTTTGTCCCCTATAGATTAATATAATCTCAGGTTCATATGAGATCATAATCTTGCTAGTAAACTTTTTGATCTTCTTTTCTCTATCACGTTTAATGAGGATATTAAGTAATTTCCATATATCTATGTCACCTGGTGGGTTGAAGTAAAGATTGGATAAGTTCTTACTTTCCTTTTTTGGCCATTGCCCTAATTATTGGTTGAAATTCTCATAAATTAAAAGGACACAGTACCTTTCTTATCTACTCAAATAAAGAATAGTAGAATGCAAAATATTTTAGGAAGTGGTACCTGGTGGCATTCAATAATAGCATATTTGCTGACTTCATTTTTTGGAAAAAGTTTTATTGATAATAGGTATAGTGAGATTATTTTTCAGTATGTTATTTATATCAAAAGAGCTTTCCATGGTTGGGCTTCTTAGAAAAAAATTCAAGTCAAGTTACTTAACCACTCTATACTCAGAGTTTTTATTTGTCAAATGGGGCAGGTGTACAGTAAGGATAGCACCTAGTACATGGAGTTATGAAAATTGAGTAAATCAATATTGGCAAAGTAACTGTAAGTGTTCCTAGTACACAGTATGATAGAAGTATAGGTTAAATTTGGGGGAAAAATACACACACACCGCACACCTCCTCATGATGTCCAGATATGGAAAAAGTTTACTAATGTGCTTAAAGGTAAAAATGTGGACTGTTTAGCCTTTCAAACACTCTGAGCCCTATTAATTGTTGACTTCTAAAATCCCCAGCAGCAGCCATTATATCCCAAAATTGGTCAATTTGTTGCTAGGGTTAAATGTTTGGAAACTATGAATGCGTGAAAAATAGTCTAAAATTGAATTTCTTAGCACTGCAATCGTTAAAAAAAGATAATATAAACTTTTAAAAATGATTATTGTAGGAAAATTTAATAAATATGTGTTGAATTGAATTGAAAGATTAAAAACAAATGCAGCTATAAATGAAACTCACCCCTCATTAATTGTGAATTTGTTAAAGGCCTCCAGGGAACAGTTTGGTTAGGCAAGGATTTAAAGAGTATGTGGTTATAGCAGGATTGAAAGAGTGGTATAAATGATAAACAAAAGCTTTTAAAAGAATGTGCAGTCTGCTGAGCAAGATACAAAGGAGAAGGATTTGGCAATATATAACTCTAAGCAAAAGAACATTAAAGGCAGGTGGGAAAATAATTTACTCTATGAATAAAATCAAACTACTAAAAGTTCCAGTTGTTTCAAACAAAGCTTTAAAAAATGTTATCTAAATGACAATAGTAAATGAAAATTCTCACAAAAGTATTCAGGAGATAATAAATATTAGATTTGCAAACTACCCCATTTACTGCTTCTACATAAGTGGAAAAAGAGAATGTAAAATAACTCAGCATAGATCTCATATTTCCTAATATTACTGCCAGAGAGTTAAAGCAGAGATAAAGTGGATATAGTTATGAAAATATTGGACACACTGAAAATAGATTGAAGTAAGTGGATTTATATCATTTATGTTCATAAGTTCTGAAGAAATGAAGGTCCTGAAGTCATAACTTATGCTTCATATATTCTTGACAAGTCAGAATCTGTTTTAAATGAAGGGAATGAAAATTGAATTATTAACATCATTATTCAAGAAAAGGCTATGAAATGTAGTATGTAATAAGAACAAAAGAAAACTATTATTTGATCACTCTCAGTCTCAGTTTGAAAGGTAAGGGGCATTTTTCATGATGAATGAGATATACAGTGAATTTGAAAATTCATACTACCTTTATGGTAATTGCTGTGCTGGACTATAAGTTATTCTGGACAATGGTCATTGAGCTAAAAATGCCTACCATCTCTTACTAAACCAGTATGACTTTATTAAATTACCTAAACAATTTCCATTTACTTTTTGAAAAAAACAAACATACGTTCTTGTGATCATCTTTGAAGTGTATTTTAATATTTATGTTGGACTTTTATTTTAAAGAGTAAAAACAAGCTTAAGGGTATCTACTCTGAATAAAACAAACAATTAATCCTAAAAGTATCTATTGAGTTGCCTTGTGTAGTCTGTCTGTCTGAATACATTACACAAGTACTCTATGACCTTGATCCCAGCAATTCAAGACTGAACTTCCCAATCTAGATTAAATTCACAATAATGCCCTAATGCTGGTTTTATACTCCTAGGTCATAATTATCTCTAAAGCATCAAACTAATAAACTAAAAAGTTAAAATTGTAGTCCTACCTGTATTCACTTAGCTTCATATAGATTCAAAACATGTAATAAACATTAATTTGTCTAAGCATTTTTAGTCTATAGGCAGAAGATTAAAATTAAAGATTTGTTTAATGCACCACAGATACCCCACCTAGCACTTGCCCTTACTTTGTCCCTAGAAATAATCTTTAGCAGTCCTCAACTAAAAATTTTTATTCTGAAAATGATTTAATCTTTAACTGAATGCTGTTGTTATTCATAGTAAAATACATGCTTTATTTATATGTCTTTAGACAAATGGAGAAGTAGTTTTAAAATACAATTCGTCTATATCTAAAAATAAACCAAAAAAAGTCAGTGTAGACTCTTCAGTTGGACTTGTACAGTGTCAGTATTTTAAAATGGCTATTATTAAGCAAATTGTACCTATGCGTGTTTTAAGATCGTTTTTAAGTCTATGAAACAATCTAGTTCCCGTTGACAGTCAAAGGAAAAACCGAAACAATTTTTTTTTACCAGCGGTCACTGAGCAAGTATACATCCAAACCAATATTGAAATGCCTATAGTAATATCATCAAATGTTTGCCTCATTTTCAAGAACAGAACTGTTTTTGAAAAAAACATAATTTAGTGTTTGTAAACTGAATTATTTAAATTCACCACAAGATACCACATTATGTAAACACATTCCACTTTAAATTGAATAAATGCTATCTGATTCATGTACTTAGCAAATGATTTTTCACTTTGCTAGTTTACTGGATTTTATTAAAAAAGGAAAATGTCTTTGTTTAACTTACCCTAAGAAGCTCCGTTTCCTATTTCCTGTGAAGGATATAGTTTGTCATTTAGCAAAGTTTTATTGAGTAACAGCTGTATCAGGCACTGGGTACTAGAAGCATAGGTTATTATCTTAAAGGTGTTTATAATCTATAAAAGAGACAGACATATGTGTAACTAACCATTACTTAATATAATATATTCTATAGTTTCAGACTAAAGAAAAATCAGACAATTTTGCCTGGGGGAAATATTTACATTTATGAACAGAATCTTCATGGATCAGGCATACTTAGCAAGAAATGGGAGTACCACAGCAAGCAAAGGAAATACTTAAAAAGTCAAAATGGTAGAGAATGTAGAAGACTAGGAGGAAAAACTGATTTAATTTCTGTATCTTTATTATCTAATACAGTGCTTAGTATTTAGCTGGTCTTCCACGTATGCCAGATGATTTCAGCAAAAATGCTGAACCACTTAGCAAAGCGTTTGAACCAAAAAGTAAATACAGAAGTTAGTTTCCTGACAAAAGCTACATAGCACTGTTTGCTTTACATTAGGTTGTGTCTAACTTTCATCATTTAAAAAAACTCATCTAAAAAGAAGACAATACAATAAAAAACAAAATTAATTTTCTACCAAAATTAATTTACTACCAATATTCACTCTCTTGCAGTTTATAGATAATAGAGGTTTCTAAAAATGTTTTTTATGCTAACACTTCCTATGCTAATTGAACTAGGATAATAAACAACCTTTTAAAATTGTATCATCAAGTTCTATGCTAAAAAAAAGTCCACTTGTCAATAGGTTATCTTTCCTCAATAAATGAATAAATAAATGAGTGAATGAATGATTTTGAAAACCCTTAAGTAGTCCACAGAATTATAGCATAAAAGGAATCTCATAGATTGTGGTAGTGTACTCTAATAAAACTCATTCGGGAATAGAGAGGCGTGAAAATATTCAACTATCAAATAATCACACAATAGCAAGAAGGTTGGGTGATTTATCTGTATGTTTACTAAACGAAATTCAAAAATCTTAATGACTAGACCAAATGCATATACCTGATTACCCATGGATGGATGGATGGATGGATGGATGGATGGATGGATGGATGGATGGATGGATGGATGGATGGATGGATTGATGGATGGAATGACGGATGAATGGATGACACACTTATTTGTGGTTCATAGAGGTCGAGCTTTAGAAAAGTGGGGAAACTGTTGGAAGTTGGGAGTAAGTCACCTTCTGTAGTTTCTGTCAGTTCTCAGAAATGTATTGAGCGTCTGAATGTGTCAGACACTGAACCATGCATCAGAGATGCAAAAGTGATTAGACCACTATTTGTTTTCGTGAATCTCACATTTCAATGAATGAGAGGGACATGGAAACAAAACAGATTTATATAATACAATAAGTGCTATAAAAGAAATATGTGCAATGCACTCTTCAAACTCAGATATAGCTTTAAAAATATCATAAAAGCCTCTCTAGAGGACGTGATTCATGAATTTGGTAGCTTAGGCAAAAGCCATTCTAGACAAACAGTTCAATGTGGACAAAGGGACAGAGACATAAAAGAATATGGTGTGTTTGAGGGAAACTTCAAATGATTTCTGGAGTGTAAACTGAGCAGAAAGTGCAGTGAGGCTGGGATAGTAGACAGGCTGGACCACTGAAGGGCCTTGTGTTCCTTGCTGTAAGCTTGGTCTACTTACCCGTAGGCATAGGCTGATTATGAGGCTTCCTATGTAACTCTGAGATTCAGGATCAAGGACTAATTAACATGAATAAGACTGGCATCAGATAAGGTTATTATATAATGCCTGGAAAGAAATGATGAAAACTTCATATGTGATAGTGATAGTAGGAAAGAGAGAATGGGACTGATTCAAGAATTATTGAAAAGGCAAACATATCAGGGCTTGCTTGCTGATTTGATTCTGAGGACAGGGAGACAGTGAAACAAGGATGACTCCCACCTCTCTCTGTGGATGGTGGGGTACCAATCGAGATAGGGGAAGTACCATAAATGTCATGCCAAATGTCTTGGACTTTATCCTCTTGTTTGGAACAAAAGATTCAGTGTTTTGTTTTATTTTGAACAGGAGAGTACTATTACTGTGTGTATTGTGCAGATATAATTGTGTAAAAGTAAGAAAGTTAAGAATGAGAGTGAGGAGGCATCAAGCAAAGTCTATGAAAGCACAGTCTCGAGCTTCCAGCTTGGTATCATCACTTGGGAAATGTTTACCTGAGAAAAAACATCTCCCTACAAGCTGGGAAATCAGCTCCTACAAAATAGGTGCTAAACTTGTGGTATTATTACAAAACTTATTTTAAGTTTTGTAGGGATTTTTCCTGATTTAAAATAATCAAGCTTCCATTATTCTCTGATTGTTAGAGTGTAAAAAATGTGAGACAGCTCAGAATATATTTCAAATTCCAATTAATATGCCTGAATATAATGAATTCAGATATTAATTATAATTATCCATAATTAGTTGATTAATTTCCAGATAAAAGTATAGCAGAAAACCTATGATGCAATTTAGAATATGAGGCTCATTATTTAAAAAGATAAAAAAAAGTAGGGTGCTTTCTAATCTCTGTTTCTCACTATTCAATTCTTTCTTCCTTAACATATCTTCAGCTCTGTCTCAAAATATTATTTTAGGCTATTTGGCTTATGATTTACTCTGGGCTTAAAGTAATGTGCCACTACAGATATAGATCAATGCTTCAAAGTCAAGCACTACATGTACTAATCACAAGTCTTTAATATGTTAAATCAAATGATTATTATATAGCATAAGTATTAAAATGACTGATGATTACTATTACTCTGCTTTATATACATAAAATAATATAGACTTTATAAATGTGAGTCCTAATTAAGTATATACCAGATACCTTGTACTATCTGATTATGCAGTGGTATCACAATTGCCAAAATACTTAATACCTTACATTATATTTGGAGGTATGTGTCTGCCACAACTCTAGATTGCAAGATTCTTTAGGGCAGGAAAGAAGTTTTTTGTTCCTTGTAAAAAAAAAATTATTCTCTGTACAGTGTCTGAAAGAGTGAGTGCAGCATGGTAAGAACTGAACTCACCACATAAATGCATAAATGAATGAGTGAGTTAATGTGAGGAGGATTTCAGCTGGATGGGAAATCAGAAGAACTGAAATACATGTCTTTATAATGTATATCTTAAATTAAATAAACATTGATTACTGCAAGTCCAGCATAGAGGCCAGATTTATAATGGGAGAGCATTTCCAAAATATATCTGCATAAAAGGAAGGGAACCAAAGGCTGGTGGAAAATAGAATTTCCCCCCAAAATCCCTATGAGAAAGGGAAAAATTTCTTCCTCACCTAATTATTTCTGGTTTATCAGTGGAAAGAAAGAAAATAGAAGTTAACAAAAGACAGCCCTACTGGCTGAACACTGATAAGATGAATGTGATTGTGTCTTGCACTTAGGAAACACATAAGATTTGTTGAATAAAAGAATGGATGGGTGAATGAACGATTTCCTAGGTGTATTAATTTCCTTTTGTTGCTGTAATAAATTATCATAAATATGGTGGCTTAAAACAACACTAATGTATTATTTTACAGTTTTGGAGGTCAGAAGTGCAAAATCGGTCTCCCTGACTAAAATCAAGATGTCAGCAGGGCTGTGTGCTTTTCTGGAGCTGTAGGAAAAAATATATTTTCCGCATTTTCCAACTTCTAGAAGCTGTCCATGTTCTTTTGCTCATGTTCCTCTTCCATCTTCAAAGCCAGAAACGGCCACTCAAATCTTTCTCATGTCACATCATGGTGACACGGACTCTTCAGTCTCCCTCTTTTGCATTTAAGAATACATGTGTTTACACTGGATTTACTTGGATAATCCAGGATAATCTACCTACTTTAAGGTCAGCTAATCATAATCCAATCTGCTGCCTTAATTCCCCTTAGCTACATAATGTAATAAATTCCCAGGTTTCAGGAATTAGAATGTAGACATCTTTGGACAGTCATCATTCTGTAAACCATACCAGGTGAACAAATACTTCCTTTTTTCTACATCTAATATTTTCCCTCAGAACCTACCAAGCTTCCTTGAATTGTTCCAATATTCAGGTAATGAGTCTAGAGTACAAGCTATTAGAATATTGAATTTTATAGTAAATGTTTATAAACAACTATTTTACTATTAAAAAGGTAATGATATTCATTGAAAAGATTATATTTATCAAGCCATATTACCAACACTTTTACAATATTTTATCAAACAAATTGATTGATATCACACACACACACACACACGTACACCCCTATTTAAAAAGAAGACTCCAAGATCTTAATGTAAAATATAAATCCCAACTGGCCCACTGATAGTTAGCGAAGACATCTATAACAGGAAAGAATCATAAATGCAAGTAAATCTTGAAACAATTAGAGTTAATGAGTTTCGCTCTAATAAGTGATTAGTCTTTCAATAATACATGTAGGAAATAGTTTCTTTCCTGGACACAGGATCCTGTAAAAGCCAACAAGCAAATGCCT
The DNA here is from genome assembly GCF_003255815.1 of Theropithecus gelada. Taxonomy (NCBI): domain Eukaryota; kingdom Metazoa; phylum Chordata; class Mammalia; order Primates; family Cercopithecidae; genus Theropithecus; species Theropithecus gelada. The sequence continues at coordinate 99,417,881 of NC_037668.1, read as the reverse complement.
GCTTGTGGTTATTCTAAGTAGGAATGCATACATTTTAAGTTGGTCTTAATTTTGAAATAACAAAAGCAAACAGAAAATGAAAAAAATGGTCTTAATGAATATTTTGCATTTAGAAGAATAAGGTAAAATTACTTAGAATGTGAGCCCTCTGATTTTTGCTTTTCTCTGTCAGTCCTCCTAGCCCAGAGCTTCTCACCATACTGAGGATCCCAAATAATGCCTATAGTTCAAAATTAGCAAATTTCATCCAGTTATTATTAGTGGATCAGTGCTAAACTGATGCATGCTTGCAAATATGCACTTTCGTAGAGATATTTGTATTTTAAAAGAAGCTTCCTTTTTAACCCTAATTTATTTCTAATGATGGAAATTAGAAACAGGCACATTGTGGGAATATTAGTAGACAGGAGATCCTTCCTGTTGCCATATAAATTGTTAAATCCAAAAATACAAATGCTTGGACTCTGCCTGGTCATCTGGCCAGCATCAGTAGCCGACTTTGTGTCCTTATCCCGTTGTTTACCTTAAATAAACTAAGTACGTATTTTGCAAGTGCAAACAGACAACGCTGTTTTGTGCTTTTGTTTGAAGGTGGTAATACTCATACTCATATTTCAAAGTGAGTTATAGTTTAAAAAGTATTTTCAACAAACATCTGCTTCTCAAAAATAATCTTACAATATATGAACAGGTAAGGAATTTGAAGTTCAGAGAGTCTGAGCAACTTACCCAACCACCCAGAAATTCAGCAAATATTTTCTGTTAGGGATCTTCCTGCATTATGTTAGGATCTTCCTGCATATGTAAATTTCGTTTACGTTCTTCTCCCATCCTCACAACAACCCAACAACTCAAACTTATCTGCTGATTGGCTCCAGGAAAATTATCAGGGAGGCCCTGTTTGGGCACTTTTATTCAGTAAAATGTTAACCAGTTTTCTTCCTGAGGCGAACCAACCATCTTTTGTTCATTTAAACAAACAACAAAACATGCCATCTTTCATATCACACTTTGAGTCTTAAAGATTTTTGTGGTTTTCAAAAGACCATTGGCTGGCTCATGGGCATAAGAGCATAAGGACTTTATGCCTCTGATCATGCAGCCAGGCAATCAAAATGTTTCCAATTCATGAAATACTAATCAGGTTTACTTACTGCTTTTTATTGTATCTGGCTCAACAGGGCATTACAGTTATTAGGCAAGCACACATATGAGAATGTGAGTCTGTACCTTTACTGTTTGGCTTGGTTTTTAAAAGTATTGTGCCTCTGTGTGTGAGTGTGTGTGTGTGTGTGTGTAAGAGAGAAGGAGGGTAGAGGGGAGGAAGATAGCAGCATTTTATCTATCCGTTTTACAATTGATGATGGCAACTTGACTAGGCCCACACCATGAATAAGTAATTTCTGATTACTTATTTACTTAAAATTCACTTAATTAGAAGTAATTTCTGCTACCAACCAGAAATGATGGTACATTTCACCAATCTTTGTATTTCATTCATAGCAGTTTTTTTGGCCCTTTTCTGGCCTTGCCTCTTTTGCTACCACTCTCCTCCACTTAAACCACCAAACTTCCTTGATTTCATGATTACTCTGATTTTAAAATGAGATTATACTCAGACACAAAGGTAATCATCATAAGTGGTTGAGTAGAGAGTGAGGACAAATTGGAACTGTCCACTGTCTAATCCAGTGTCTTCTCTCTTGAAATTCCTTAAATTCAAGGATTTATATAACATTTTTGCGTTAATGCATTCACTAATTCAACATCCCTTGCCTAGTGTATATTATGTGCTACATACTGGGCTTCAAATAAAAATAAATATTAGAATATAAGCCTAAAATACAATGGTGGAGTCAGGAATGTATTATATCCTTTTTAATCCCATCATGCACTAGAAATTCTATTTATCATATTTATTTAGAACCAAGGACATGTGTGTGCACCTGTAAGAGCAAAGCACTTTGATAAATATCTTATGTTTTTATTTTTGACTTTGTGGCTTTCAAAGGCTTTCAGTTCATTACTCATTTTATTTTCTGAATTTGACAGAGCAGAGAAAATTATGAATAGATATTTATGTTATGTATTTAAAGATGACTTGAAATATTAATATGTACAAATCTCATCCCCCATGTTGACAACTGTGCATTTCACAGCCAGCAGAATGCAGTCACTAGGTGGCACCTCTGGGCTATATTCTCTGCTGAAGACTCACAAGTGTTCTTTCCATAGACTGATTTGTGTGTGAATTTTGTAATATCTTCTCCCCTCTTATAGCAACATTTCTTCAGACTATTATTTGTACTAATCCCTTAAACAAGAGTTGCTCCTATAGACTTAAGAGTAACGTATTGAAACTGTTCATACCTACTGACAATTGAAAAATGAAAAATGTAGTCCTGTTTCCTGGTTGTTGAAACATACTATGCCACACAATCTGTTTGTATTTAAATTTCCATTTGTTTGGGACTGAGTGAGATAGGATGATGTATTCAAGAAATATAGTACAGTGGGATTAGGACACTCCTACTTATTCAAAAGGTCTGAAATCAAGTCAATTATGTTTAGGGCTTCAGGCATGTCTCAACTCATTCAGAAACATTGATGAAAAAGATGTGGCCCCTGTACTCAACAAATCTCATTCCACTGGTAACATAGACTCTCTAGAGTGGAGTGATTGGGCTAGATAATCTTAAACTTTGCTTTCATCTCTTAAATTCTATGAGTTTCCTATAAGCAGAGTACGAAAAGTCTGTGGGTCTAAATCAGCTGTGAAATTGCTCTGGTATCCTTATAAGCTTAGTTAAATTGACCGTTTTCCATTCAGCTGGGTATATAATGCTTTTGTACTTGAAATATCTACATTGAATCTAGGACTTTCAAATGAGGAGGACATAAATCTCTGACCCCTAGTAAGAGTCCCTGGGAAATAAGCTCAAGTAAGAGAAAAGAACTCTACAAATTCCCCAAATTAACAGGCTGCTAATTAAGATTCCCTAGAGTGACAAGGCACAGCTAACTTGTCCCTTACTCCGGCAACTTGCAAAAATCATGGATCTCATGCAAACACAGAAATTTTCAGTGGGTTTATCTAATCACAGATTAATGAACCTTTAGTTCCTACTGGATTGGGGTGGAGTGACAGAAGGCACCTGGTGGCAAGTAAAAGCAGGGTAACTTGTACCTTCTTAAGTCATATTTGAAATCACTTCCCATTTTCTCCATCTGCTCTCCTGTATTATCTTTCCCTGACTCAGCCATGCCTATGACACTAAATAGAAGCTATAAATTAGTTGATTTTACTTGTTTTTACACAAGACAGGCTTCACAGTAGGTAGTGCACAGGAGCCAAAATGAAGTACTACTTATTTGGGACATCAGTCTTCTCTTTAAGTGTAACGAGCAAAGACTTAAACACAATTCTGAATAACCAAAAGAGGGTTCTAGGCTTTTGACTTGAATTACTATCTAATTAATTAATTAATTATTGTAATTAAAGAATGTATATATTAGTCCATAACCTGCCAGTAGGAATTACTGAGACAAAACTATTTATTCTCTCCCTCCCTTAAGCCCTGTCCAAGACAGATTTCTCTGGCAGGCAAAATGCAACTGAGTTTGCTTCGAAAAGAGCAATGGATTCTTGAGACTACATCTGATTCCACGCTTATGGAGCAATGTTATGACAGTGGCGGGAGGTCAGCATGTCTCCACAGCATGTCAGCATTGCAGTGGAATCCAAACAAAAGGCATTACTATTTATTACGCAATTAGTCTGTGACAGACACTGTGTTAAATAATTTTAAATCCATTTTCTCAGTTAACCATCATGACAACCCTAACACTGGTCATTTTCATCCCAACTCACAGAAGAAACTGAAGCTGAGAGAACTAATAAGTATGGTCAGAGTTCATCTGACTCCAACTCCTACAAACTTAAAAATTAAGCCAGTTTTTCACCCCACATTCTCACCCATATTTTTAGGGATCCAAAAATTCTATGAAAAAAAATTGAAATGTCATCTTTTTTATTAGATAATCCTTAAATAATCATTGTACTAGATATTTTTTAAAAGACCTTTCCTTAGCTATAAATAATGAGCAAGTTTTCAAAATCCCAGGTACACATACCTACTCTCAGGTCTATAATTTTTTCATATTTTCCCTTTAAAAGGTATTCCTACATATCTCAGTTTGGAAGCCACGTATCAAAATGGGCTGCCTAAGACCTCAGTGTGCATTTGACTTTGTGATTCACTTGCTGTGTGATCTTCAGGAGGCTACCTAACTTCGCTGAATCTCAGTTTCTCCTATTAAATCAGGATGAAAACATATACCTAATAGGACTTTGAGATATTTTAAGAAAAGGTCTACAAATTCTATGTATTTCATAAACATAGACATCAGATTTAATATTGGCTTGCCTTCAGGAGAAAGATGTTGATCCACCGGAGTTTTTATTATATGTTTAGGAAATAGCATGTATTCTTTAGCCTGTTCAGAATTTATGCAGTAAGAGTACCTTATCCAATTTTATCAGCTCAAGAACATAGAAAAAATAGGTTTCTGGTCCCACAAAACTGAGACCCAGATCATAAACAATGGCACATTCTCCAAGATGAAAACCACCCTGTGTGCTTTTCCTCATAACTCACTTCTTTGAGAGGTGGAGGTAGGGGTAGATTTCTGTATTCCTCGAACAGAAAATAGGTAGAAAAATATATTCAGCAAACTGGTGAACTAAATATGCCTAGTTAACACCAAAAAATCTCATATTTTAAGTTTTTGAATTATTATATGTAGCATAATTACAAGGAATTAAAATTGACTTCTGTAAGATTCATCTAAATTCACCCTTTCTAAGTTGTACGTATAATTGTATCCATAAACTGTTCTGTCAGGAGAAATTCTTTAATCTGCCATCTTGATTAATGTACGATAATTATGTGGTATTTCTTGTTGATGTTATATATGTAGTAAAACTGTTAGTTTCTTTATAATCAAGGTAAATATATTAGTTTCTATAGTATCTTACCCCTATAGCTTATTTTATTTACACATTTTAAAACTTCGGTTAGTATGGCTGGGTGCGGTGGCTCACGCCTGTAATCCCAGCACTTTGGGAGGCCAAGGCAGGTGGATCACGAGGTCAGGAGTTCAAGATCAGCCTGACCAAGAAGGTGAAACCCTGTCTCTACTAAAAATGCAAAAATTAGGCGTGGTAGCGGGCATCTGCAATCCCAGCTACTCGGGAGGTTGAGGCAGAGAATTGCTTGAACCTGAGAGGCAAAGGTTGTAGTGAGCTGAGATCGCACCGCTCCACTCCAGCCTGGGCGACAGAGCAAGACTCCATCTCAAAAATTAAATAAATAAATAAATAAATTTTGGTTAGTATTTATGCTTTTGTTTCTAAGTGCTACTTAATTTAGGAATATTATGCATAGTTTTCCTGTCAACAGATGTTGTGCAAATTTTGCCTTTAGTTCAGCCTGTGGTCCACAGTTGAATGTAATACATACGCTGTACTCAAACTAGATAGCATAACATTTAAAATGTTGGAAATATAGAACAAGAAAAAGTACAGATTCTTTTTCCTTGAGTACAGTCCTGTTATCACAAGATAATCTGCGTCCATTTTCACTTTTGTTTAGTAAATCATTATGTTAATTTTTTTAAAAATTATATACTTTTTAAGTAAACTGTAGGGGCCAACTGTTTTTACATTTAATATTCTCAAAAGAGAATGTTTCATATCAGAAAAGATCCATTTGAATGTAATTGACAGTTATTTTAAAAACATAACACTGGATTCTACAGAAAGAAAGAAATATTTGTATGGTGAGAGGGTAATATTGGTTTTATTTGAGAATAAAGACTATTCATAGTACTTTAAGTGAACAAGATATTCTGGAGTTTCTCATGCATCGTATCATTTACTTGCATCTAAAATTTCAGTATATCTAACTTTTTACACATTTCTAACAAATCTGCCTAAGTTTTCAGAATATAATTATACTATAGGTTCTATAATATGAACTTGAACTGGACATATTCTTTGACTTTAATTCTAAAATTCTGACATAGAATTCCGCCAATTTAAATTTGAACATAAAGAAATATGGGCCTCGTTATGTTTTCTCAATACACAGTTATTCAGATCAGTTATATTTAATATTGACTTTGTGTGTCTTTAACTAATCTTTTCAGTGCAAACACAGCTGCTGATACTTTGTGACCATCAGAATTTTAACAAAAGAACACATTGCTCTTAGATTCAGCTTATCTCAACACAACCATAAAAGCAGTTCCTATCAGATGATTCATTTCACAACATCCTGACATTGATCTACATAGAATCAATAAGTAAAAATAATGCTTCAATTATGTGGAACTTCTAAGGAAGTCTCTGGGCTCTTAGAAGCCTACACTCTTTCCACTATGTTTAGTTGAGTCTCTGATGCACAATTGAATATAATGTACATGATGTGTAATAGTGAAATAAAGGCTTTAGAAGACAGAGGGGAATGTATATATTTCATAGCAAATGCTGGTCTTGTAACATATTTTGAAAGAAAATGGTTCTGTTGGTCAACTAGATTTGGAGTCCCTGAATACGCTATCACTGTCTTAAAAATTCAATTTATATATGAAAAACTAGAGATTCTGAGAACTTCTGCAATTAAGAGCATGATAACCTGTTTAATTCAGGATTCTCAAAACTTACTTGAGCAAGGAATACTGCCTTTCCTTTCTTACTAGTGAACATCCAGTTTGCAGAGCATATTATGCTAAATGCTGGTGTCAACTGCAGTTAAAATAGCGAAAAGCAGTCAAAATGCTCTGTCTTACCATCTCTTCTCCAAGGCACCCTCTAAAAGTTCCTTGTAGCCTGGATCTGCAAAATTATCAAGCTAACCCTGCAAGTCTGCCCTGGACTTACAACATTTTAATATAGTTTCAGGCCACAAGAGTTTTACTAACTAAATCTTGCCTTGAGAGTTCACAACCTGAGAAAACTACGAGTACATCAAGGTACCAATCTTCCAGTCTGAGTGTGCCTTCCTTTTTCAAAATATTTGTTCTCTATGAGAAACACACATTCACCCGCCCAAACCCAAAGAATGCTCCTGGAGACACAAAGAATAGCGGAAGTGAAACTTTTAATAGCAGTCTGGCAAAATCAGGTGTCTAGTAGGCAGGCACACCTGGGGCGGTTACAGTAGGTAATTTATGTCCCAGCATGCAAGTCTCTCCCCCAGTTCCTCGTTGGTCGAGTACTATGGGGTTACAATCTTCCTGGATGTCGCCTAAGTTTCATTATCCCCTTTATAAGGTTATACCCCATCCACTTCTCTGCTTAAGTTTCAATTTCCCAATAATGAAACTTTTCCCTTTTATGGGCTGACCCCTCCTCTACATTTTATTCGCTTATCGTGACCTTCTAGCTGCATGAGCCATGTGGTTTGTTACATTTGCAGGCCAGCTGGCATTACTTAGATTTATCATGCTTTGGAAATGAACCATTTAAAATAGTTTCTTTCAAATTCCCTCCTCTTCTCTACTTACTTTCTTTGGCCTCATTTTCATCTAAACTCTTAGTTCTTGAATCACTCTAGAAGTTGTTTGCTTTTTTCCTTATAGGAGAGTGAGTTTAATTTGGCTTTTAATAGTAGCAGGTTATTTTTGCTGGTAAGTTATGGGCATTTGTTTATTAATAGCTGTTTTAATTAATCTCTGTGCTAGTCCCCTTACACGAGGGCTAATACAACATCCCACTGCTGTTAAGACTCATGCCACAATTATGAGAGATATAAGGATTGAAGCTACCATGTCTTTTTATTTTCCAAAGCAACCTTTTAGCCAACCTGTTAATGGGTCATTAATTCCAGCATTTTCTGCCAGTTCATTGGCTAGAGTTGTCAGAACTTGTAAAGCTTTTGTGATGGTCCCATCTGGGGCAGTATTGTTGGGAATGAAAGTGCAACATTTCCCACCCAACATAACACATATGCCCCCTTTTTCTGCTAGTATTATGTCTAGCACAAGCCTGTTTTCCCAAGCCATTTGGCTGGTGGCATCTAACTGGATAGCCACTCCTCTGAGGGTATCCCGAATATAACTGATGAATCTCTGTTGATTATAATAGATGTATTTAATTCAGTCCACATTTTCATTAACAGTTGACCACCAGAAGAGTGCTGACTTAAACCCACCAGCTATTTGGTTTCAGGCCTTAAATTTATTAGGCACCCTCCTACAGACTCCTATTGAGTTCACATATATATTGGGATCAAAAGAATTTGTTAGATCTCTCCAGTTTCAGCAGCCATGTGTATTTTTGGGTATTTTATGGAACGCCAAGGTGAGGGGAATGGCCAGTTGGACTGAAGCATAAGTCCTGGTCCAGTTGGATGGTAACAAGTTATGAAGGTTCCTTTTCCCACAATACCACCAGACATTAGCCCAGGGTATATGGAGAGCTGAGTAATTCCCATTGCCTGACTCACCAGTGGTGTGTCGGATGTGGGTACAAGTCGAGAGTTATCCCACAGGCTTATTGAACTCTGCCCCCTGCCTAGAGAGTCAAGAGAAGTGGTTCGTATTTCCTATAGAGAACTAAGGGATTACTCTGGGATCTGACCTCTGCAATGTGGGAAAGAGCAATGACAGACTCTTACAAGTCTGATTTCCCCATGCATCCTTGTCCTGGTATAGATCCAATATGCATTACATTCCTTTAGGATTGGTATCTTATCCTAGGGGAAACAGAACCACCTGTGGCTGAGGTCGTCTCACAGCACATGCATACCAGTTACTCTTCTTGAGGGCTTGTACTGAAAATTTGATCCATTTGACCCAGGCATTCACATCCCTATACCCTGTTTCCATTTCTAAGGTTCACCTTTACCTTATTCTTATCCTTTTACAGTTATTATTAGGTGGATTAAAGTATTTATTAGGGTTTGGGGTTGGAATAGTTCCAGGCAAATGGGAGGTTGAGTTCTTAATTAGTTTAAGAACAAATAGCCCTAGGGAGTCTTCCCCTGTGATGTCTGCCCCTCACCCATATACTCGAGATGCTACTTTTGGTTCTTGATTTAGAATGGCTGGATTGTTAAAGGTGATGAGTGTAGGAATGCATTCTAAATTCTGGCAGTTATCTGGCAGGGAGCCCCTGGACAGGTGCAGTTTATTCTTTAAGGGTGTCCCCCTTGGAGTTACCCGCCCCATGTTTACTATCCAACCCTGAAACTGGGTAGTCCACCATACATTATCCCAGCTGGGGCAGGGTGATGCCCTGCTGTAACAGGGCATAGATATTTATCCACCTGCGAGAACTATCTCTGATTTTCCAAATTCCCACAAGGTAAGACCTAGAAGGCATTAAATTTTATAGTTTGGGATGCTATCATTTTGGATACATTAGTTACCAACCTGATTGGGTAGGGAGGAGTCCCCTGCCAGTTTCCATTTTGACCTGCTGCTTTTTGTATAGTAGCCCATCCTAGCCATATTAACTTTCAGAAATGGGGCCAGCTCATGTTTTCTTTTTAGATTTTTCTCAATGTTAACTTTAAGAGTTCCTCTTAAAGCGGAACTCTTGGCAAGGTGACCCATGCCCTTTCCACTGGTTTTTTTCCCTCCCTCCTGGGGTCTCTTTTCTCACTCCCTTGACTCAAGTATGGTGAGTCCACCCACGTTCAGTTTGCATGGCTTTCTTAGTGGCCAGTAGCACTTAATAGGGACCTTCCCTGTTTGGGTGGAGCTCATCTTCTTTCCAAGTTTTAATTAGCATCAAGTCAGCAGACTGGAAGTGGTGAACCACAGACTTAAGAGGCTGGATTTGAGTCAGCAGTCCTTTTAACCTAAAGGATGACAGGGTGGAAGTTATGGCCAGAATATAATTCATTAAGAACTGATTACTGGTTTCCATAGTAGGGAGATTTGTAGCTCTGACCAACTATGGCAGCCCATATAATAACTTGTAGGCAGACAATTCCAAGTCTTTTTTAGTGGGGAGGGGGCTGTCCTAATCCTAAGGAGTGCTGTTGGGAGACATTTGGTCCAAGGCATTTTAGCTTCTAAGATTAGTTTGGTGAAATGCTTTTTGAGAGTTTGATTAATTCTTTTTACCTTTCCAGAAGAAGGGGGATGCCAAGGGGTGTGATAATTCCATCTAATTTGTAAACTTTTTATAATTCCCCTTAATGCCCTTGAGGTAGTGACTCCCATTGTCCAAATTAGTATTTTTCACCAGGCCAAATCTAGGTACAATCTGTTCTAACATTATTTTGACCACATTCCCAGCAGTGACTGTTGGAAGGGGAAAGTAAATACTTTAATTTTCATACTTTGGGCATTTCTGTGAAATTTACTTGAATGCTTTGAAATGGTCTTAGTTTGGGAGGTCTTCCTCCCATAGCCTGTTTTTTAATTACCTTTTTGTTTATCCTTTGACAAGTTACATAACTTTTGCATACTTGTTTAGTGAGAGTATAAATCCCGATACACCCATAATTCTTAAGTATTGCATTACACAGAGCCTAGGGTCCCTAATGACTCCCTTTGTGTAATACAGACATTAGTTTTTAAATTAGGGGTTTCTTTATTATTTCTTTTCCTTTAGGAAGTACCCATTTCCCATCTTTAGTTTGAGTGACCCCTATCCTGTCTAACTCTTCCTTCTCCTCTCCGGTAAACTAGGGCCGTAATACTTCTTTAGGGATGTCTGGTATCAGGCTAAATAGTCTAATTTTTGCCTTCAGGGAGGCTTGCTTAGCAGCTTTATTTGCAAGCCTGTTTCCTACAGCTTTTATAGTGTTCCCTTTTTGATGACCATTTACATGAACTATGGCTACCTCTGCTGGAAGCAGGAGGCTTTTTAAGACCTGTTTGACCAGTTCCCCATGTACGAATTCTTTCCCCTGCTATTTATTAGACCCTGCTTTGTCCAGATTTTTTTAAGTGTGTACCACTCCATAGGCATATTTAGAATCAGTATATATAGTATCTTCTTGACCTTCAAGGAGCTTTAAGGCCTGGTTAAGAACATATAATTTACAAGTTTGGGCTGACTAGCCATTAGGTAATTTACTTTTCTCATGTAAGCAGTGTTTATTTTCATAAATGACAGCATAACCATTATGTTTTTTTTTTTTTTTTTAATCTATCACTTGGGATGACCCACTCACAAACAGCCTTATCCCTAGGGCCTGGTCTAACTTTGGTTTTGTATTTTATCATATCTAAGCAGTTATGGTCTTATATTTTTCATTCCCCTCTCCTTTCCATAGGAAACTGGCTGGATTCAGGCAAGTATTTGTAGGTATGACCAAATCATTTTTTTCCATTATTATGGCTTCAAATTTTAGAATCTGAGAATCTGTTAACCACTTCTTGGCTTTTTGGTTTAATATATTCCTGACCTGGTGTGGGGTGCTTAGTATTAGGACACCACCAAAGGTTAGCTTTCAACTCTCCTCTACCGACTGTGGCAGCACTGTGGCAGCTACTGCTTGCCTACATTTGGGCCACCCCCAAGAGACAGGATGGAGAAGCTTGGAGACAAAAGTAACAGGTTGCCTCTTCCCTCCCCGAGTTTGAGTGAGCCCGGCAAGGGCCATGCCCTGGTCTACTGTTACAAACAGATGGAATGGTTTTTCTAAAGATGGGAGGGCCAGGACCAGGGCTGTGATGAGGGCCTGCTTTAGCTCTTTCATTGCCTGAAATTTCTCTAGGGACCATTGCAAGGGATTTGGTTCCTTTTTCAGTAACTTGAGATACAGAATTTTTGTCTTTTAAGCATATGAATCAATCCATAACCTTCAGTAGCCAGTCAAACCTAAAAATTTTTGGATTTCTCTCCTTGCCTTAGGCAAAGGCAGACCCACTATTCCTGATATTTTCTCTGGGTTTATTCTCTGCTTCCCTTCACTAAGCAGGTGTCCTAAACATTTAACTTTTTTTTTTCCCTATAAATTGCAATTTGTTCTTAGAGACTTGCAATCCCCTTTCTCCTAGGAAATTAAGTAAGCTTACAGTGGTTTCTGATACCTTGGCCCTCCTCTCCCCAGAAATTAAAAGATCATTTACATATTGTAACAACTGGGTTCCCCTGGAAGGTTGGAATTCCTCCCGGACTTTTTCTAAGGTCTGACCAAATGAGTTTGGGGCTTCCATGAAACCTTGTGGCAACACAGTCCGGCAATACTGTTGTTTTTCTCCCAGTTATAGGATTTTCACATTTAAAAGCAAAGAGATCACTACTCCTAAAGTAGAAAGGACTGCCCAGAATGAGTCTTTTAGATCCACCACACTGAACCACTTCCGTTTTAGGACTATCTTACTAAAGAGGGTGTAGGGTCTAGGTACCACAGGGTGGCGGGTCTGGACAATTTGATTTGTCTAAGCCCTTAGATCTTGCACCAATTTATAACACATTAGGCTTTTTGACTGTGAGAATTGGAGTTATTGTATCGTGACATACAGGGTTCTAATAGTCCTTCTTCAATGAATCCACTTATTACCGGTTGTAGACCATTTTTCCCTTTAATGGAAATGGGACATTGTTTTTTGCAAACTACTTGTCCTGGTTGTTTTAGTTTAATCTGTAAGGGTGTGATTTTTAAGCCTCCTCTCTTGCCTTTCCTAACCCACACAAGAGGATTAATTTTTTTTCCTCCTCCTCTGTTAGGAGGCCCATCACTACTTTTATTTGTCCTTCCTCTATTCCAGATCCTAATCCCAATCTCACAATCAGGTTTTGACCCAGGAGGTTAGTTCCTGCTTCAGGAACATAAAAGAGTGACCCCTCAGTTTGTTCTGGTCTCAATCTAATTAACATTTTCTTGAATATCGGAACCTAAAATCACTCCCCTTTGACCTTGGATACTGTCAGTTTTTCCTTAGAGACTTTTGTACCCCTTGGTTGGTGAATTAGGGAGGAGCAAGCCACTCCAGTATTAATCAAAAATGTTACTTCTTCTTCCTCAGGTCCCATCTTCACATTTATTAAGAGTTCCTGGTGGTACCACTCAGAAGCAACCCCTGAAGCCCCTAGTCTTCATTAATGGTTATGAGGGGGGTTGCCTTTTCTTCTTATTTCCATTCAGGACATTTTTCTTTTAAAACTCCTGGCTTTCTACACTTTTAACATTTACTCACTGTCTTAGGAGTTTTCCCCTGCATTTCTCTTCTTTCTCTGTGTTGAAATCTGTCATTCCTTTTTCTCCTTTGAGGAGGATCTAGATCTAGCCTTTTTTTGGACTACCTTTTCCGAAGTAGAAACTATGACTTTTGCTTTTTGTTTCTGCTTTTCCTCCTCTCTCATTACAAAGACTGACTGAGCTTCCTTCAGTAATTCCTCAATCAGTTTCTCATTTTATCCATCAATCTGTTTTTGTAATTTTTTTGTAATGTTAGGCTAGCTCTTAGTTACAAAGTTAACCTTTAAGAGGCCTTGCCCTACTGGGTCCTCTGGATCTAATTTGGAGTATTTTTATTTATTTATTTTTTATTTTTTATCTAATCTCTGAACCTCTGCAGGAATGCAGAGGGTGTTTCCTCTTTTTCTTGTTGAATCTCGAATGCCTTTGAGACATTTTGTGTCCTGTGAGTGAGCTCTTTGATTCCTTAAATTATTAGTTCCCTGAGGTCCCACATTTGGGCCCAGTCCCTGGGATCACTATTATCCCTTCAGGATCAATATCTGGAAATTTTTGTTCAGCTGGCAAGACTTCTTGCCTGGAGCGTGTTGCCTTTCCCACATGGTTATGGCTGCTTTCCTAATCATTTCCCTTTCTTCGCCTGTGAACAGGATATTCATGACAGACATCATTTCAGCCCACATGTAAATGCTGGGTCCTAGGAATTGGTCCAGCTGGTCTGCTAAACTGAGGGGAATCGTCTAGGAGTGGTTTTATTTCCTTTATGAAATTCCTAATTCCAATACTTGTAAGATGAGCACTTACAAAGCCAATCTCTCCCTGTCTGTGGGAACTTCCCTAAGGGTGAACATGCTAGATGCCTGCTGTGTGGAAGGGATAAGGAAGTTCTCAACATCCCTCTTACACTGTTCTAATTCTTTTCTTAAATTTGGATGAGGATTTAAAGAAGTAGTTGGTTCGGCTTCCCCATGGTCTCCAGGTATTTCTTCCTCTAACCCTCCTGCTGCCCCTTGATCTTCCTGTTCCTTGTTTTGTGAGATGTATGGAGGGGGTAAGCATGATAAGGGGTCCCAGGGCTTTTCACTGTGTGAGGGCTTTTTACCAGGCTCTTTTACTCCTTCTTTAACAGGGAACATGGGGGTGCTAATTCCTTGATCCAGCAGAGAGTGTAACCTATCTCTTCTTTTGAGGATGGGATTTTATTATTCACATGGAGAATTAAAGCTTGGCATACCCAAACCTCATTTGAGCCAAACTTAGGCCAAAAGACGGAAGGATTACAAGTGGGTCTTTGGACCAGATAAAACAGCAATACTTTATTATCTTTTACTTTTCCTTGTCCCTGGTTTGAGGGTTGTCCCTGCAAACCTGCAGGGTTCTCCCCAATGGACTACATACGGGAATGTCAGAGAGAGTCTCTTTGACTTCCTCTTTCTATTGTTCCCTAAGCCTAGAATTTCTGTTTCCTTTTTTCGATCAGTCTCTGTGGGCTTTTCCTCATGTACTCAACCCTCCCTACTGGAGGTTTCTTGCACACCCCAAGAATCACCCCCTCTGTCTCTGGTCATTTCTCTTGTGGGAGAACAGAACCGTGGATTGGGACTCTGCACTTGCTTCTTATCTAGGATACATCTCAGTCACGCACATACTTGACCTATGAACATGCCTAACCCCCAAGCAGGACTTATAGTTCAATTTTCTTACGTTGGCTCATGCACAAGGTTGCCTGGTTGCCATGTTGCCTGCTTTTCTCCTTGTGTTGCCTCTGCTGCCTCCTGAATAACAGTCTTGGGTTTGTCTGTGGCATCCGCAGGGAGCCAGGAAGCCCAAACAGAGTGGGCCACCTAAATCAGGTGGGATGCATCTCCCGTCTCTGCCATAGTCCCACTCCATGAAGGCACAGAGATCCTGGACAAGCCCCCAGATTTGTGAGAAACACATTTTCACCCATCCAAATCCAAAGAATGGACTCAGAGACCTGAAAAACAGCAGAAATGGGACTTTTAATGGCGGTCTTGCAAGATTGGGTGTCTAGTAGGCAGGCACACCTGAGGCAGTTACAGCAGGTAATTTATTTCCTCGCATGCAAGTCCCTCCCCTAGTTCCTCACTGGTCCAGTACTATCGGGATACAATCTTCCTGGACGTCACCTAAGTTTCATTATCTCCCTCATAAGGTTATACCGAGGTCCCCTTCCTTGCATGTTTCAATTTCCCAATAATGAAACTTTCTTCCCTTTTATGGGCTGACCCCTCCTCTACATTCTGTTCGCTTATTGTGATCTTCTGCGTTCATGAGCCATGCAGTTTGTTACATTTGCCGGCTGGCTGCTGGTACTTAGATTTATTATGCTTTGAAAATGGACCATTTAAAATGTTTTTCTTACATGACCAAATAACCATTGGGCACATCTAGTTATATATTCATGTTTCCAATTATCTGAAGTTTAAGTAGAATCAATTTTATTTCCTCCTTGTTTATTTCAATGTATTTTGCCTTCAGAAAGTTGGACAAAAAAGTCAATAGAGCTCCATACACACAGCAAGATATTTATCAATGTTTAACTTTTGAATATATAAGTAATATGCTTTATTTCAACAAATAATTTTGTGCAATTTATAATACTGTAATAAACTCTATTGAGGGCAAACATATAAAAGAGCTTTACATATATTTTATTCTTCTTATCTGTAGTTATGCTGCATGAAATTTCTTATTGCTTATAATTTTAAGAACATTGTTTTTTCACTCTCACGTTATTGCAGATTTTGGCATTCTTTGACATGTCACCAGTGAGTGAACATACTTGTATCAACATAGAATCATTGATATCTTTAATTTGTAGAGGGCCCATAGAAATCTGCTATTCTTTATTTTACAGATAGGTAAACTAAAATTTGCTGCCTCTCAATGACTTTTCTAGGGTCATGCAGCTCTTGGTAGCAGTCAGGTTACAGAACTAGGTTTCACATTTTCCATTTCAGGGTAAATCCATTTTATAACAAAGAAAATGATATTTGGGCCTATCATCAATATTTCAAACTGTGGAATCTTTCACACCCCAAATTGCATTTTAAAATTATGTTAAAAATATTACTTCATAATAAGATTTAAAGTTCATTTCATTCATTGAATCACAATTAATGCATAACAAATAATGCATTAGTTTTAAAGAAAAGATCCCATCATTTAGAAATATAAATCAATTGTGTATATATGCCAAATTATTAAAAAGTTATGTCTTTATCAGATATCAACTTTTTGTTAAATGTCTAACAGAAATGTTTATGTGTACACACGTGCCTGCACATTTGTGTATACAATAAATAGATACATTGACAATTTGATATTCATTCTTTGGTATTATTTGCATATTAATGTCAATCTTATTGTGAAATAAGAAAAAACCTGTGACAATTTTAAAGACCACATAAGAAAGTTACAATACAATGTTTCAAATTAGCATGTTTAAACATACAGTTGGCTCTCTGTCTTTGTGGGTTCTGCATCCGTGGATTCAATCAACCCCAGATAAAAAATTTTCAAAAAATAAAAAATAATAATACACAAATTATAATAATACAAATAAAACATGTAGTGTACCAACTATTTAAAGAACATTTACATTTTATTAGATATTATAAACAATCTAGATATGATTAAAAGTATACGGTAGGCTATTCATTGGTAATATTCATATACTACACCATTTTACATAAGGGACTTGAGCATTCATAGATTTTTGTTATTACCAAGGGTCCTCAATCCAATCCTCCACAGATGCCGAGGGACAACTGTACTATTATCATTACAAACATTAAGTGCTTTTGAGGATAAAGTGGCACTTCATCTGATGTTTATAAGTTCAAAAAGGTTTACACAGGCAAAGAAGATCATTTATGTAATGTGAGGAAATTGATTAATTCCAAAAATCAAGATATTACACTTATCCAAAACTGAATTTTCTCTTTTTAAATCTTGTTAAATAATAAAAACTAGAGTCCTGGTGGAAAGTTCAGACTAAGATAAAATAAAGAAAGTGATTATTGTCCTTTTTTCATTTAGATGATTCTATAGGTCATTAATTTGGCCATACATAGCTTTATTCATTCTGATCCTGACCTGACCCTCATAACTAGAAAAAAGCTTATTTAAATGAAGCAGTCATTGACAATAATATATCCAACATAATTGTAACCTAATTAGCTTATGACATGGTGAGTTAAACAAAACTTAACTATAGATAATTTTCTTGAGGTATATTTATATATACAGGAGAGAGATCATAAAGAAACTGTACAAACTAATTATTTTGGTATTACATTTGATTTTTTGAATTCATAAAATACCCTCCATTCAATAAGCCTTTTAATTTGTGTTTCTAAAGTTGAATTTTAATTCAATAAAGAGAAGGACATCACACATTATTTTGATGGCTATGATTGGCAGTTCGATAAGACTCAGTGTTGAGGTAAAAGCAGGTTAAACAGTTATTGGCCTATACATTGATTACATTTATTATGGTGAAATATTTAAATTCAGGTGTTTCAATAAAATGTGGTACACATTTTATTTTGTGGGTGAATTATTTTTCTATCACCAGTAGGTTGCACTAGATCACGAATGACAAACGGGTCTCATTCTCCCTGCCTAGTCTTATTGATTGGTAGTGAACATCTGGTGCACAGGTTAAGAAGGATCATGTGGCTGTGTCAGGGCTCAGGAAGAAATGATACTGGAATAAGGTTATAACGTTTCTATCCTCGGGATTATAAGCAATCATGAGGTCAGGAACTTTGTGTTCTTTGTCACATTTTGAGTGCCTATAATAATTCCCAGCATATGTTAAACACAAAGATATATATAATAATATATATATGACATGTACAATTATATATACATGTTATATATAACATGTATATTTATATATAATTATGTGCAATATATACATATATAATTATGTGCAAGGAAAAGAAGAAGAAGAATGGCAGAACGCGTGGTACATCTTGGCCTTCTCTGCACTAGGTGATTGTAAACTACCAAGATCTGTAAGTCACAATCCTCAAGCATGTGTTGAAATGTAACCTGGTCCATTTTAAAAAAGAAATTTCAGAATGTAAAACATAAAAACTTGCTTATACACATGGAAAGATATAATGAGTCCAACAAATCCCAACAAGAGGCCTGATTTTTAGAAGACCCTTCTGTTAGACACCTAATGAGAGTTCATTTTGTCACATGGAAAATTATAAACTCTTGCTGAAAACTAACGTTACTTAAATTTTTTTAAAAAGAGAGAAAACAAAGAAAGTTGAATTCTGAATTTTTGTCAAGGTCTTTTTATGTATCTTGCTGCCTCAGAAGTCAGTAGTCAGCAGAGGATTTCTCACTGGTAGGAAATGGATTTGCCTTTGAAGTGACTTTGGATAAAACTGGTTGCCTCCAAAAGATGAAAATGATGGAAGCCAAGAGACCTGGCAGGCAGCTGGGTACTGGGCACCCCTACAACTATCTCTACTGAATATATTCCCTATAGTGAAGTAGTGACCTTCAGGTCTCCTATGATTAAGGCAAATGATCTTATGAGTGGTCATGAGTATGCACATTGATTGGGCTTGGCAGATTGCATAATCAACTGCAAATTGGCTCTTGGAAACGACTGGCTATATCCAGTGAGCAGAAGAAATGGAAGCAAGGGGATCTGGCAGACAGCAAGTAGCCATAGCAGCTGTATGAGTTACATTCCCATAACTTAATGATGAGGAGAGCCAAGCCTGGACCTTTCATAGCTGTGCTTTTCATTTCTGATATTTGGAGGAATTGCAGGATGGAGCTGCACACCCGAGCAATTTACCCTCAGGGTAGCAGTAAAGCAGAGTGAAAAAGTCTTACTTGTATTGCTACACCTCTTGAAGCATGATATGCGCATCCCTTTTCTTTATATCCAGAAGAAAAGCACAATATCTGCTCTACTGATAATTGCAAACCAGGCTTCTCTGATAAAAGGATATTAATTTCCACTTCATAGATCAATAGGCCTTGGGAAGTCAACTAGTCCATCACACTATCTTACTACAGAATCCTTCCCAAACCAGAAGGAAGTGTGTAAAAGAGATATAGGCATGTTTTACAATATTATAATTTAATGCTATAAAATTAATCTGAATATATGCAGCGATGAATTGCTAAACCATTCCAAGAAAAGAGTCTACTAGATGACCACTACCTTTCAACTATTAGATGAGCTCATATTTTCTTGTTTGTATATTTTATTAGACAGAACAGGCTCAGAGTTACAAAAAAAGTTCCAATTCAGCAAGTATTAATGAACTCATGTTGAGTTTTTAGTGATACGCAACAGCCTGTGGAAGCTATTAGCTCCTAAGTTGTATTTCAGCATACATTTGTTTCTGCAATGGAAGAAGCTAAATGATGTCTTTTAAGAATATAATTTAGCATTCTACCCTGACTAAAACATAGAAGATACATAGTTTTGCAACCTGTTTTGAATAAAACAGATATCAATAAATGGAAAGGGAAGTTCTAATCAGAAAACACAAGTGTTAGGTTTTATTTTACCTGAAATATGTGTTTGATCTATGTCTCATCATCTTTTCATATGCTGCATATGTTTACAACTGCAGCATATTAAATAAACCTTTTAAGTTGTGTTTCTAAAATTGAATTTTGCAACTGTGCATTTTTTCATCATTCTTTCCATTTAGCTTCTCAAAAACTGTAGATTATATGCTGAAAACACACACGATGAGTTCGTAAACCACCACAATTTAGAAAAACAACGTACCAATTCTATCCTGGGAATCAATTTTCTTGGAAATAATTTATTCATCTGATCTTATAAAAGAGATCAATAACCCTGTTTCAAAAGGTTCCTTAAATCGTCTTAGAAAAAAGCATATTTGAAAAAAAAAAACCTATGGAATTATAGTAAAGGCTTCTGTTTAAAAGAGAAATACATGTTTTAAGCAATTTAGAATGAACGCTGATATTTTTATCTATATTTATGATATATGCACATATGTGGTATAATTTAAAAAGACTATTTGAACACAGGAAATTGTAAAGATTGTGTGCATTGCTTACAGTATGACTGCATCTCTTTTAATCAGAAAATGTAGTTTCTCTTTTCTTAAAAAACCAAGAATAGAAACAATGTCTACCAATTGATCAGCACTTACCCGTATGTAAAATACTAGCTGGCATCACTTCAAATAGAGATGCATTTTGTACTGGAAATTTCAATATTAATAAACTCGTGGCCCAATTATTTCTAGTATACTGAAGAGGGATAAAGTTATGGAAAATGGACACACCATACTTTGTATATCTGATTCATAAATGCTAATGTTTCAAACAGAAATCAAATTAAGCACATCAAAACCTAATGCATTAATTTGATTTATCAATTTTCCACTAGTGAAAATGGATGTTAAGAAAGTTGCAGGTGGCTTAACTAGCTACAAAGGGGTTTCATGGAATATGAAGACTGCTTAAAAAGTAGAGATTTACACATTTATCCCATTGATAGGTTATCATAGAACTCTAGCAGGAGGATCATGAATTCTTGCCTCGTCACTGATCTATTGCACATCCCCCTGGCTCAGCCAGGCTCTGTAGTGTGATTTTAGCAGAACAAGAGATAATCAAACGTCCTGTTTTTATAGAATTGTCCCAATTTAGGGTCCTTCAGGGCCCTCCAGGATGCCTATTTGAGATGTTTTTCTTTCTGAAAAGCATTATCTAGGGATAAAAAAAAAAAAGAACGTAATCTGTCATAATCTTAGCCCAAGGAAATATGAATCCTGGTCTCCTTACAGTTCTCAGAGAAGTAAAAATAAAACCAAAAGGCAAGATGTTTTCCACAAGGAAAGAATATCAAACTTCTGGCCAATGACTACCTTCCTTCTTTCTATCCCCTTTTCTACCACCTGCTGCTGTACTCAAGCCAAGAATCAACGCATCACCATTTCTGATTTCAGAACTTTTCTGAGTTCCTATGAATATCTTTCTCCAATTCCTTCTAGTTCTGGAAGCCAATGTGAGCCCATTTCTGCCATTTTAATTCCTCTATTCCTTCTGATTTCTTATTTCCTGCTTCCATATTGTTGTACTTATGTGCTGTTCATGACCACTCTTTCTGTTTTCTCTCTGTCTATTTAGAGTATCTCACATCACTCAGAATTATCCATTTATGTTAAACTTGACAGGGTCACCACACTGACTGTTGGCATCTTTCATGCAAAAAAGAAATAGGAAAAATATATAATTAAAAAGAAAACTACCAGTCACAGGCAGAGCATATAGACGGTTTTTCTCACATAAAATTATAAGAAGTGGGAAAGGCAGATACCTATTCCCAAGGTATGAAGCCTCTGAAATAAACTTCTATCAAAAAAAAAAAAATTGCAACAATGATCAAATACCATCATCAACTATTCATCCCTGGAGGATTGATGACACATTTTCAGTGCCTAGCAAGTGCTTTAAAAAATTTTGACAGAACTGTTGAACTATTTTGTTAATACAGTGGTTCTTCAGGAAAATGATTGATGCTTTCTTGCCAGTATCACTACCATCCTCTCTTCTTATACTTTTTCACAGCATTATATAGTCTTCTCTCTCCTTCTTTTATTGTCTTCTGATCTCAGAAGTTACGAGATTACTAAATATCCATGGTACCCAAATCCAAAACTTTGTTGGTACTTATTGTAAAGTCAGCTTAATACATTACCTCCAGTGATCTATGTCTGTGACAAATTTTGTAATATTCAGTATACAGTTGACCCTTGAACGATGCAAGGGGTAGGAACAGCAATTCCTTGTGTAGTCAAAAATCTGTGTATAACTTCTTTTCTTTTCTTTTCTTTTTTTTTTTTTTTTTTTTTTGAAATGGAGTCTCACTCTATTGCCCAGGCCAGAGTGCAGTGGTGCGAGCTCAGCTCACCGCAACCTCTGCCTCCTGAGTCCAAGCGATTCCCCGGCCTCAGCCTCCCAAGTAGCTGGGATCACAGGCCTGTGCCACCATGCCCAGCTAATTCTGTATTTCAGTAGAGACAGGGTTTCACCATGTTGCCCAGGCTGGTCTCAAACTGTTGACCTCAAGTGATCCACCCACCTTGGCCTCCCAAAGTGGTAGGATTACAGGCATGAGCCACCACTCCCTGTGTATAACTTTTGACTCCTCCAAAACCTAATTACTAAGAGCTTACTATTGACCAGAAGCCTTACTAAGAATATAAACAGCCAATTAAAACACATTTTGTAGTTTATGTGTGTTATATACTGTATTTTGATTACAAAGTAAGTTAGAGAAAAGAAAACGTTACTACAAATCATAAGAAAAAGAAAATATATTTTCTAGTTATTAAGTGGAAGTGAACCATCCTAAAGGTCTGTATCTTTGTCATCTTCGTGTTGAGTAAGCTGAAAGGAGGAGAAAGAGAAAGATTTGCTCTTGCTGTCTCAGGGGTGACAAAGGCAGATGTAAGTGGACCTGTGCAGCTTAAACCCATGCTGTTCAAGGGTGAACTGTCAATATATAGATATTTAGAGGGAAGGAATATCAGTGAGGGAAATAGTACTTAGAGGATGCTTCAAGAAGAAAGTGGGTCTGTGTGATGAGTTTGACCAACAATGCAATTTCAGAGAATTCTCCCCACAAGACTGTCCTCACTTCAGACAGAAGTCATAAAGTTCCTGGGTCCCCAGGACCACTTGCAGTTCAGACCAGCTGGCTACAATTTAATGGATTCCAATGACTAACTTGGATTTGATAATTCACTATAAGGACTCACAGAACTAATTGAAAACTATTGTAGTCATGATTTATCACAGGGGAATACAAAAACTCAGCGTAAGGAATAGATACATAGGGCAGAGTCTCGAAGAGGTCCAAATACACAGCTTCTGGCTGTCTTCATCCTGTGGAGTCGTGGATGGTGTTACCTCCTCCTTGCCACAATGTGTGGCAATACACACAGAGTTTGCCAATCAGGGAAGCTGGCTCAAGCCTTCAGTGTCCAGAGTTTTTACTGGGGCTTAATCACACAGTGCCGGCATTGGCTGCCCTCTAGTCTCCTGCCCCTCACAAAAGTCAGGCAACCTTTACTCATCAGTTCTTCATGAGATTAGAAGTGATATAGCATGGCCTCAAAGTCCCCATCATAAATCACATTTTTAAATCGTCTAGTAGCCAAACACACTAGCAAATGAAAGCATTCCTATCAGGCAGGACATTGCAGGAACGTAGAGATCACCTCCCAGTAGCTGAACGCAAAAGCCAGACCTCTCTTTGGATGAGGTGAAATTCCTTATAATACTGTCTAAAACTGAGTGTTCAAGGAAAAAGAAGATAATTAGGTAAAGATAAGTCACTTCAGGCAAAAGGATAAACATAAGAAAAGAGTTGGAAACGTGAGTGAGTGAATGAAAGAGGAGTCTAAGGAAAGGATCCCCTCCCAGCAAATATGGGATATGCTTTAGGTAGCTGAGATAAATAAGTTGGACTAGAGCAAAACACATAAATTCTGGATGGCTTTTAAAGTCAGGTAGAACTCAGGGAAAGAAGTATTGCTTTGACACAATAAAAGCCTGAAATATTTAAGATGCTTGAATTTGGTTGACGAGCAGAATAATGAAAAATCTGTGTAAAGAAATTGTGAAGTATTGTCTTTGTATTTGAACAATATGTTTTACATAATGCTAAAAAGTGTAAAATACCAATAGGAGGGCAATCAAGATATAGAGGTCTAAAATTTATATCAGATTCAATCATGGAACCAGTGTATGTTCAGCCAGTTTTTAAAACATAGGACTTAAAAAGACAAAATAGTTTTCTTCAAAGGCTTGATGAGATTTTATATTTCAGGGAATCCAAACAAGGATTCAAGGGAGAAAAAAGAGCAAGAAAGACACAGACTTACCAATACAAGGGGAATTTTTCTATCAATTAAAGTAATCTACAAAATAAGATTTTTTGAAAAATTGGGCTTCCCATCAATAAGTATTTGGGTAGTAGATGGGTATTCATCTACATTTTGGGGTTGATTTGCAGAGATTGTTGCATTAGAGGTCAACGTCTCCCTATTTCAGAATTCGGTGGGACTTTGAAGTACACAGGATGATTTAGATAGGGAGAGCCTGGATTCATAGACATCTGCTAGGAAATTGCAGGAATATAAGTATAAAGTGATCCAATTTTGGAGTAGGGTGATGGTAATGATTGCGGAACAGAAGGATAAAAGAGATATTTCAAAAGAAAAATTAACAAGCAGAACGTAGTAAATGGCTAGATGGGGAGTATGAATCTAAGAAAAATGCAAAGAATACCCACCTTTCAAGCCTGAGTGGCTAAGCTAACTGTGCAACAGCTAGGAGAAATAGAATCATCACAATGGAGAACAATTTTTGGAGGAAAGATGGTGATTTCTATCTTGAACATAGCAAATTTGAAATAAAAGGAGAAGCCCAATAAAGGATGTCTTATAGACTGGTGAGGGGCAAGCTACTTTTGTTTTCATTTTTTACATATTTTTGTTATGGCACTTATAACAGTATGTCTGTCTTTAGAACTGTTTAAATATCTGACTCCCAGTGGATTCTGGGATTCTTGAAAACAAAGTCAAAGTTTTATGCATCCTTTTATTTAACCAAACCATCTTTGTGTCTTGCACATATTCAGTAAATATTTTATGCTAAGTTATTTAGAGATAAAAATCTGAGTCAAATCCATGTGTATAAAACTCAAGATAAAACTGAGAAAAAAATAACAAGAAGCTACTTACTGTTTAGAGAAGGGAGGTAAAAAGAGCTGAACCAGGAGCCGTAGATGGTGAAGAAATGAGAGAAATTGAGATTGCGAATTATTATAAACTCTTGAAGATACGGGCTTCAAGATCAAGTACCTAGGTAACTGTGAGATCTTTATAATGAGAATGGAGAAAAGGTCTTTTTTTTTTTTTTCATAAACGTTTAATTGATGGCTTTCAAGAGGTACTGACACTATTGTAAATGGTTCAGAAGTTTCCATTATAAAGAAAATTTATCCTGTGCCCAAGGGATACTTAACAGAGGCAGACAGGCTCCCTCCTTGTGAGTCTCTACTTCTTTCTTATACCTGAAACTCTTACTTGCATTTTAGATTGTATTTCACCCTTGCCGTATCTCTTAGTCCATCCCTACTGCTCTCATATGATATCAACTAGGTAATTTATAAATAATAAAAATGCATTTCTCATAGTTATGGAAGAGCAAGCTGCCAGTAGGTTCAATGTCTGGTAGGGGCTTCACTGCTGCTTCCAAGATGGCACTGTGTCCTTGTACCTTAGAAGGGCAAAAAGCGGGAGACAGCTCTGTGATGCCTCTTTTATAAGTGAATGAATCTCATTCATGAAGTGTGAACCCTCATGACCTAATCACCTCCTAGAGGTTCTACCTTCTAATACCATCACCTTCGTGATTAGATTTCAGCATATGAATTTTGGAGGGACACATACATTCAAAAACCATAGCACTCTATGAAATGATAGAAGAAAAAGCCAGTAGGCACATTCTTCTGTCTTATTTTCTGTTTTATACATTTATTTTCTGTTTATCCATTTTGAAGACATAGTCCTTTGGGAATGAGAGAACATTTGCTACTGTGGTACACACAGGCTGGAAATGTGGAGAGGCCGGGCTGGTCATGGCAAGGTTGGATGACATTCACACTAGCATGAAGAGTGAGAATAAACGCTCTGCTGTGAGGTCATATTTTCATTTCAAAAAAAAAAAATCAAGCCCTGAGGTGGTCATTGGAGGTTCCAAAATGTGTATTTTCTTGCCTCCTCCATCATACTACTTTCATTTTATCCATTACTTGCTTGTAGTCACTTCCATTATTTTCATCTCTAGCCCAAATGAATACATACTCCTTCACATGTCCTGAAGTCCGTGATGATGTCAGATAGTGTTAATTAACCTCTTTGCATTCAGTACAATTGTCCCTTGGTATCCTCAGGGGAATGGTTCTCAGACCTCCCTTGGATATCAAAACCCAAAGATGCTCAAGTCCCTGATGTAAAGTGGTATAGTATTTGCATATAACCTGTGCACATCCTCTTGTACACTTTAAATTATCTCTTGACTACTTACAATGCCTAATACTATATAAATGCTATGTAAATAGTTGTTTTATTGTTTAGGAAATAATGACAAAATGTCTACATGCTTAGTACAGGTCCAATTTTTTAAATATTTTTGATCTCTGGGTGGTTAAATCTATAGATTCAAAACCCAAAAATATGAAGGGCCAATTGAATTTATTTAATAAACATTAGATGAGCACTTGCCATGGTAATTGTGCTAAGAACTCCTGTGAAATACTTAACTATGTGTATCATTAAGATGCTTCGGACTGCACGTCATGGAAAACCCCTACTCAAAGTTGCTTAAGCAAAAAGGAAACATTATTATTTCACATAATAAGAAATTAGTTCTAGAGTGGGTTAATTCAGCAACTCAAGGAACCAGTTCTGTCCAGTGTTTCAGCTGTGTTCTGTGAACAGCCCTTAAAATCCCAGTTGACTTTTGCAGTCAAAGGCTTTCCATGCAGACACATCAATGACCAAAGGAAGAGAAGCCATTTTTTCTTCTGTGTTTCTTTTCATCAGTGAAGACACATTCCCCAGAATCCTCAGCAGTCTTCCCTTTCATGTCATTGCCAAGGTGTGACTCAATCATTGCCAAGACTGAGTCACATGCTCCTTTGTAAACCAATCACAGGCAAGAGGTATGGCATTACCTAGAATGGTTTAGACTGTTGGGAATTTACGTTTGAATCAATGGGTCTGCCAGCAAGGAAGAATATATCTATAAATGTTGTGTTAGAATATAAAACAAATCAATGAACAATCTGAGGAATAATATTTATTTATGTCAGCCTTTTTATCCTTTATGTTGTTTTTTTGAAGAATGTGTTTGGCCATGTACACTGTAGCATGTTGCCATAAGCACTCTTTACATCAAAGCCATGAGATTTCATATTCAGTTAAGTGGGTACCAAATGCATATTAGTCCTAAATTTGTATTTCAAAATTTAAACAAATATGTAATTGTTATTGCTACCTTTGGGTGGATTTCATATGATATTAATATAAGCTAAAAGAACACAATGCTGCAGAAGAATGTAAAAATAATACTTCTGTATTTCAGAACAAGAAATTAATGTCTTCTACAGACATCGTATTGATAATATCAAGATGATGTTATAATGTAAAGAACAATGCATAGCATGCATCTATTCAAACTATGAGTCATACAATTAAATTTTAAGTGGGTTATATAGATTAGCACTAAGTGATAATGCAATTCAATTTAATTCATGGATTAACATAAGGTTAATGCTTTATTTGGGGTGAGCGGGGGAAGGACTTTTTTTCTCTCCAGCAAGTGCAGTCACTCAGTTTCATCCTCTTCGGTGATGAATTGAGAACAATGTAGCAAATCCTCCTCCTTTACAAAGGTTTGAGCTTTTGTTTTCTGCCTTTCCTAATTTAAAGTAACTTAAATTGGCTTGAATGGAAACTTCCAGGGTATACTCCGGGGAAATAAGGCCAGTTAGACAAATTTGGGCTTAGTGAGACAACTCTGTTTAAGAAGGAAAAAAAAGGAAAGAAAAACGCTCTGTTTAAGCAGAAAAACAGATTTTGTAGTCTGAAAGACCTGACATTAAATCATGACTCTACTAGTTACTAGCTATGTGGATTATTAACACAGCCATGTATTAGTAACACAACCTTTCCATGGTTTCGTTTTCTCTTTTTTAGAATAGGAAAAAATACTCTATCAATCAGTGTTTTTGTGTGGGAAACAACAGAAACCATCACGAGAAACTTATACAAAATGGGATTTATTAGAAAACTATCCTAGGAGTTGCAACATCAATAAGAGCCTGGTGAAGCAGCCCTAAGAATGGGCAGGGAACAAGGGAACACCGGAGGGCCAAGAATTAGAAAACTGGAATCTCAGCACGAAACTGTTTGGGCCACTGCTACTACCTTGGTTGTTTTAATAACCTCCAATCTACCTGGGAGATTTAAAACCTCATGAAAGAGCTCCCAATTCGCTGAACATATGCCATTATTCCTGCTCCCTATGTTGCCTGAGACGGAGAAAGGGAATATTTGCCTCATTTGGCTTACATGGTAGAACCTATTTATCTTTAATCCGTCCACCAAGGCTACATACAATGGGGAAGAAGTAATTCTTCAACAGGAAAAACAGGCTATGTTTATGAGCATATGTCGTTTGATCTTCACAAGAACCCTATAAGGTACTTGAATCTCAGAGAACAGACTTAAAAGGTCAAATAATTTTCCAGTCACACAGATAGTAAGTAAAATAGTGGAGCCAGTTTTCAAGTCTAGGTCGATTTGTTTCCAAATTATATAGTATTTTCAATTATACCACACCATCATCTTTGTGAGAAGAAAAACCTCTAATTTTATTACATCTTGAATTGTATAATACTTCTGCTTGCATTAGTAGTTGCAGGAAACAGACAGTTCAAGATAAGGATCTCAGATGGGCTGTCTGAACAGTGTTTGAAGTCAGTGAGGTCAGGGTGTGTCTGTTCATACTATAATAGAAGAAGGGATATAGGTAGCTCATGCTACATGGTGACAAGGATATTTGGTTAATATAGCTAAAAATTGGATAACGAATGTGATTCTGTGAGTTACTGAATGGCAATGTAGGTAGAAAGTTATTGCACTGTTTGGAAAAGAACTCTGGAAAATGGAATGATAACTTTGAAGATGATTCAAAAACATTCAGTACCTCAAACCTGATTTCAGGATCTCAAACTTGAAACAGATTAGTTGTGAGTCAAATTGCAGAAACTGCTCTGATCTCATAAGCAGAAAGTGACTTTTTACAAGGCATTAGAGTTGACAAAATTGTTTTGGAAAGGGCTGTGATAACAGGCTCTAGGCTAACCAGAATTAGCTCCTGGAACATTGTATACTTTCTCACCAAGGAAACTACTACGTTGGCCAATATAAAGAAGCTGGATAACTTAGGAAGTCCATCACAAAACTGTTGCCTCTGGAAAAAAAAAAAAAAAAAAACTGTTTTAGACTCTTGAGATCAGCAAGCAGTAACCAGCACTGTGAACTCGAGACCCACACCCATACCTGTAAGATTCACATGAGCAAAAGGGACCCACCCACCACTGCATCCTTCCCTGCTAAACAAGTCCTGAGCATATACATCGGATTTGTACAATATAAATCACCTCTGGACATTTAATTCCAATGGAGTCTGGGAATGTCATTTTTTAACTTTCCAGCCTCCACAGCACAAGAAAAAACATTAGGAGGTTGTTGGAAAAGCTACCAAGTAAGCTAGTTTATTCTATCTACCACATGTTTTTAGAAAATGTGTATTTCAAAGAGGACGAATATAGGATTAATTGTTGCAAATGTATTATATTGTAAAGAAAATTAATAAGCCAATAAGCTTCATAAATTTAAAGGAAAAGTGAATTTTGCATACAAAAGAAAATATTTACTCATTTTTTACTGAAAACAAATCTAATGAATGCTAGGGTGTGTGTGCTTCATAACAAACTACTCGTAGGCAAAATTTCTGAGCAAATCATCATTCATAGCTCAGTAATATTTACTCTTCAGCTAGCACATTATTTTCACTTTGAACCATGCTGAGCAGACTTCATATTAGTCAATTTGGCTAATGTTACAAAAATGGAGACAAATAGTGTGGAACAGAGTGTGCAAACTCAAAGAGGCTTGAAAGATCTGGATTATGAGCAAGTAAATGACTCGTGGAATTTAGAATAACAATGTGTAAAAGGCATGAAGCTCTGGGACCAAAATAATCAGAGGGGCTACAACTTTAAAGGGTTCAGAGAACAAAGTACACATCAGGAAAGAGCTCTCGAGTGATTACAGATATTATACTAAAATCATCTGCCTGGGAGACAGCTGTGAGGGAAAGAGGAAAGAAAGTGGCCCCTCAGTAGATGGAGAAAAAGGTGCATCTTCACATGTTATTGTGACATTAGACAAAGTGTTAGTGTGTAGGATTATTTCAGCAAGAACTCCTGATTCTGCTCTGCTGGGCTGTCCTGTTGATTACTAGGGATTACGTCCTAAAAATGTGATGTGGTCTTAAAAAAAAAAGACTGGATATATCTTTTTTCATTTTTAAGCAACTTAAGTGGTGCAAAAAAATCTTCTATGTATTGTGTCTCTTCCTCTCGGTTTCTTATTTCTCTATATGGAATAGAATTGCTCAAGATGCTTGCAACTACTATATCGGCCTGCTGTTTCAGACAATCAAGTAGACACAGTTATCTGCTTGATCGGTGTCTCCAGTTTGTAGTACAGTTTAGAGACTGTATGAATTTTAAAAATAGTAAGAAAAATAGCCTTGTTAGGTACTATTTACAGTATTAGTATTATTATTAATATCATTTATTGACTTGTTATTGTTGCCAGGAACCATGCTAAATACTTTACATAAATTAACATATTTGTTTTCATCTCTAACTCTTTCCTGGTTTGCATTTAGGAACATAAAAAGGCTGAAATACCTGTTTAGGACTCCTATGATAGACCCTTAGACAAATATTACATTAAGAATCAACTTTCTAACAGTAGAAGCTAACCTAGCAATAGAAGGATAAAAAGGGTAAGATCTACTTTGTGTTTCAAAGACAATATTTGAATCTGATTGTCACCTTGTTTGAGAATGTGCTTACAGTAAGTGAACCATCAGCTAGGTTATGAGGAAAGCTGTCCCTCCTGGTCCTTTCATATTCTTCCCAAGTCTAAAGAGATGGGTTGAGTTTTGCACCATGAAAGTTATATGGGGGGAAAAAAAAGAAAATATTTGCAAAAGACATCAGATAAAGGAATGTTACCCAAAACACGTAAAGAACTCTTAAAAGCCAACAATAAAAACATAATCTGATTTTTTTAAATGGGTCAAAGAATTTAACAAACATCTCATCAGAAAAAATATACAGATGGCAAATAATCATGTGAAAGATGTTCCACATCATATGTCATTAGGGAAATTCAATTTAAAGTAAAAGTGAGATACCACTACACAGTTACTAGAATGGTCGAAATCCAGAACACTGACAACACCAAATGCTGAAGAGAATGCAAAGCAACAGGAACTCTTATTCATTCCTGGTAGACGTGCAAAATTGTACAGTCACTTTGGAAGACAGTTTGGCAATTTCTTGTAAAAACTAAACATATGATCCAGAAATTTGCACTCCTTGGTATTTACCTTAAGGAGTTGAAAAATTATGTCTGCACAAAATTTTTCACACATTTGTTTACAGTAGCTTTATTCATAATTGCAAAAACTTGGAAGCAACCAAGATGTCTTTCAGTAGGTGAATGAATAAATAAACTAAGGCATATAAAGACAGTGGACTATTATTCAGCACTAAAAGGAAATATGCTATCAAGCCCTGAAAAGACATACAGGATGGTTAATTGCACATTATTAAGTGAAAGAAGACACTCTGAAAAGGCTACCTACTATCTAATTACTATATGTCATTCTAGAAAAGTCATAACTATGGCGACAGTAAAAAGGTCAGTGTTTACCAAGGGTTGGGGAAAGGGAGAGATGAATAGTCAGAGCACAGAGAATTTGGAGACAATGAAAATACTGTGGATGACGCTATAATGGTAGAAACTTATTATTAAGCACTTGTCCAAACCCAGAGAGTGTACAATACCAAGAGCGAACCCTAATGTAAACTGTAGAATCTGGGAGACAATGATGTGTCAGTGCAGATTCATAGGTTGTAACAAATGTACCACTCTGGTGGGGACGTTGATAATGGGGGATGCTATGCATAGAGGATAAAGGGGTAAATGGGAAATTCTGTGTCCGTCATTCAATTTTGTTGGGAATCTAAAGCTTTTCTAAACAGTAAAGTCTATTTTTGAAAAGTTAAAAAAAACCCACGAAGTTTTATGATATAAACAATATGGCCAAAGATGAGCATAAGAAATAGGGTGAATTTGCGTTTCTTCCTTTCTTCACCTCCTCACACACACAATTATCTAAACTAAGCAAAGGCTAAAATTATCAAGGTCAATTATCTCATGGGAATACCCTCAAGCTTGGGAACAATTATTTATTTAGTAACTTTTGTGTCTGCAGTTAGAAAACACTCTGTAGATATTTTTATTAGCCAAAACAATACCCAAATTATCATCTCCAAATATTAGGGGTTTCTTATGTTCTATTCAAATTTGGAAAAATTTGAACCAAATCAGTGTAGTATCACAAAGAGCTCTCAGTGAGTTGGAAGTACTTTCTTGTATTTGCATTTTACTCACTGTGATTTTGCAGGTATCACCTTCATTCTGTGGTCCTCAGTTTCTTCATCCCTGTAAAGAAGGAGTTAAACTGGAAGTCTTAGATTTATGTGATCTTATACCAATTTGCTCAGCCACAAAAGCATGGAAGACTATTAATACTATTGGATAGAGGCTGATAATACATTTTGAAAAGGAAAACCTACATTGTGAATTCAGCAATAAATTATTGTCTTAGAACTTTTCAGTTGCACACTCTTTCTGGTAATATTCATTAAATTAAAGGCTATTTGTAAGTTTCCCATATCTTGATTTATTCTAGTCTGAGATTGTTTTCTAAGGGGATAATCTCATTTATGATATTGCCTTTTTAAAGATGTAGAAGCATTATACAGAAAGATAAATTTGTACTGCCAACTAAATGCAAATGTTCACTATTTTGAAGGAACACTTTCAAGGCTTTATTTTATACAGATGTATACGGAGATTCTTATATATGTAAGGGTTACAGGCAATAACTATAAATAAAATTAGTTGACCCTGTAGATGAAAAAAATTTTAAAAGTCTTGCATGAAGGGGAATAGTATTCCAGTCATACCAGAGGTTAACATCCAGCTGGTATTTTATTCATGTGCCTGAATGTAGTCACTTTTAGATTGTTCAAAATCACCATGAAAATTGGTGTAGATAAAGCCTATTTGAAAAGCTGTAATAGAATGAAAAGCTGATATTGCAAACTAGTTCTCAATCAAGGCCTAAAATCCATAGTAGATTAAGTAAAATAAGTAGAATATGGTAATAGTTGAGTTTGCCTAAAAAACCCATATGGTTTTCAAATTTATACTCCTCAAGGACATACCAGTTATTTTCCAGAGAATACAGAAAATAATCTATACGTTTTTCACTCTTTGCTTCTAGGGAATAGGAATCTAGGTGAAAAAAAAATCCTTAGTGAAAATGACATTTTAAAAACCTTTTTAGATACTGCTATTATAGAAATTACTGTTAAATGCTAGGCATTTTCATTTATTTTATGTGTTTTGAAACCGAAAGTCAGAGAGTCTTAGCTACTTAAAATCAACTGCTGACAGTTGCCTTTGAACAGAGATGGAACACACCTGACATCACTGCTGCAATGCTGCCTTTCATAATTATGGAACTCTTTCTTTCCCTCTGAGCCTGAACATGATATTAGACTCTCATTATGGCACACCTGGCAGCCACTACCAATGCATAAGAGTCGGCATTGAAGATAAAACCTATGAGCCACATATGACTTCCAAGTTTGATACCTTTGTATGGATAGATCTACATACACATACATGCACACGTGCCTACACACACAAATGCCTCATTGGAGTGCAGTTCAGTCATTGTAGCTTAAGCTGTAATACTCACACCATCATCTCTATTCTGAATTATTCCATTATTTCCTAAGTGAGCCCCATGTTACTATGCTTGCCCTCATACACTCTATTCCTAACTTTTATAATATAACTTATATTATGTCATTCCTTTCCTCAGAGTTCTCCAGATGTTCCCCCTTTCACTTAGAGTAAAACAGTCTACAAAATCCTACATGGTCTCGCACCATCACATTTCTGCCTTCATTTTCTAGTTCGCTTTCTGTTTGCCGCTCTTCTTCAATCAAACTGGGCTTTCTGCTATTCCTAGAAAATGCAATGCCAGGTGGACTCTGTCTTGTTGCCTTTAATATACTGGCTGTTCCCCTGCCTGCAACATAACTTCCTCCAAATATCCACATGGCGTCTCACTGACTTCTTCAAGTCTTTGCAAAGATGTCCCCAATGGGTGTGCCCTATCCTGACTATCCACTTCCCAGCTGCATCCCACCTACCACTCTTAATTTCCTGTCCCTGATTAATGATTAATTCATTTCTTTATCTCACTTATACAGAATAATTATTGCATTTTAATTGTCTTTGCCCTCCTCAACTAAAATGTAAATTTCATCAAAGTAGTGCTTCATCCATGACTTTGTCCCCAGCACCTAACACAGGCAGTATATAGTTAGTTGTCAATTATTTGCCGAATTAATGCACATTTGATACTAATGAATTAATAACACTTAGGCTCACAGGAACTAAGGGAAGTACATATGTGAATCAGGCATTGAGATTAACCTGATAAAAATAACTTCTATTTGCCTTGTGCAGTTTGAAGACTTGCTATTTTGAGGCTTTTTTTTTTTTTTTTAGACGGAGTCTCGCGCTGTGTCACCCAGGCTGGAGTGCAGTGGCGCGATCTCGGCTCACTGCAAGCTCCGCCTCCCAGGTTCACGCCATTCTCCTGCCTCAGCCTCCGAGTAGCTGGGACTACAGGCGCCCGCCACCACGCCCGGCTAGTTTTTTGTATTTTTAGTAGAGACGGGGTTTCACCATGTTAGCCAGGATGGTCTCGATCTCCTGACCTCGTGATCCGCCCGCCTCGGCCTCCCAAAGTGCTGGGATTACAGGCTCGAGCCACCGCGCCCGGCCGAGGCTTTTAAAAGTAATAAATATCACAACATTGTTATTTCATAGTAAACAATATCAAAACCCTTTAATGACATGAATTCTTATGGAAAATTAAAGAAATGAGAATTAAAAATGGAAAAGCAGAAGATAAAAAATATCTTAGTACTATCATTTGATCCTGGGTTTTGTTTAAAATAGTGATTGCTTTCTTGGCAAGTGTATGTGTATTTTTTAATCAGAAAAGATTTTGTGAGCCAGGTAAACATATTCCTTCAAGCTTTCCCACCACCTAAGAGTTTGTTCTACTATGTCTAGAAAGATTATCTGTGGTAGATTTTCTTTTTCCTGCCATGTTAAAAAAATTCTATACATGCTAGTTGTTTCTCATCAATTCAGCCCAAAATACGTTTTTGTTACTATTTCCAAAACTAGTTCTTTAAAATTAATACAGTTCTGCTTTGGCAACAATGAAGATGAATAGCTATTTGTGGTGTGGGTTTTGTTTCTGTCTTTGACTATTTAGTGTATAGAGGTATCAGTATGAAGAGTTAACAGTGCTTTAAAAAATAAGCAGTGGTTTAATCTTCATTGCTCTTGTTTCAGTGTTTCATCAATATCAAAAGATCTAGTGCTGGTAATGAGATGGTACATTACTCCCAAAGCTCAGTGGTTTGTGATTTGCTATAGAAATTGGGCTCCTGGTCTTCAGAATTAGGCTAGTTTTCAAAAACTGAAGTACAGAGAAAGTGAGAAAAATAAAGCTCAGAGAATAAAAAAGAAAAAAACAAAAGGAAAATTAATAAATTTTAAACCAAAGGCATGAATGTAACTTTAGCCTAAAAAGTGACTAAAAAGCATTTCTGCACCAGGCAAACAATAGAAATAGAGGAAGTAAATAATTAAACTAAAAGTTCATATTTTAAAAACAGCATCTCAAAAAATACTTAAAGTAATAAAATGAGAGACTAAGAAAATCAGTGCCAACGATTCTGTATCATCTGTTACCAAAAATGTTTACCAAGTGGTTGTATTTTGAAAGAACATACAATCAATATACAATACTTACTAAAGTCTTAATTGGTGGAAATATCTAGAGTATTCGTATAAAATCATGCTCCAAAGAACACCAATCGACCCAAGAATTTTGTTTTATTTTAATATTCAATAGATATGGTTCAATGTTACCATTGTTGCCATTTTAAAGGGGAAAATATGAGGAAGGAAAGAGATTCACATGTATATATACTCAATACATGTGGACAAAGCCAACAGAAGGGCTGCAGTACTCTAAACAATTTAGGTGCTGAAAAATCATCGTGTAAAGAGAATGGCTATAGTAGAGAGAAAAGATTACAGTTTTTAAAAGTATTTGTCTATAGAAGCTAAACCTACCAGAATATTTTTTTCAGTTCCTTCAAATAGGTGAGCACCAATTGAGCACCCACTATGCCAGGTTTTGGGGAGCTTCTGGAGGAAGGCAGGAAAGGATAGCATGGAAAGGCCTGGGCCTAAGCTTTCCAGAATGCTTTTCCCATTGACCAGCTATGTGACCTCAAGCAAGAGATACATCCATTTCCTTGCCTGGTAAAGGCCTAATAATGGAGTTATGAAATGAAATCGTTATATAAAATAAGCATGCAAAACATTTATAAAGATGTTTATCTTTTAATAAGCATTAGCTATTGTATAAAATAAAAGAACTAACGTTTAATAGAATCAGACTACAATTTGGATGTGGAAAGTGCAGATCAGATTCAGTATCCAATCTTTAATAGTTATATGATTTTTAGGTGAGTTATTTCACCTCCCTGAGCCCCTGTTTTATTAATTATAAACTAGGAACAAGTATTCCTATTTTTCAGGGTTCTTTGAGAGAATTAAAGATTAGGTATGTAAGGTATTAAGCATAATTCTTAGTGTGGCCAAGATTTGTAAAATAAGTTATTATCGTAAATATCTCTTGTTTCTTGGGGGGCACAATTCCACTTTTCTGTCAGTGGATTCTGAGTCAGCATAGTGGTATAGAGAGAAGTAAGGTCTCTGACAACAGACATCATGTGTTTTAATATTAATACTACAACTTCATTCATTCATTCAGTAAATATGAATTGCTTATCTATTGTGTGCCATCACTGTTCTAAACTTGTAGTACAAAGATTCATGCCCTCATGGAGCTCCCTTTCTAGCAGAAGGGGACAAACCATAAACACAATTAAGAAGCAAATCATAGAGAATCTTGGAAGATTATATATGCTATCTAAAGAAGAGAGAGAGAAAAGGAGAAAGAGGAAAGGAGGAAGGGTAGTGGACAGAACAAAGTAAGAAGTTGGGACTTGCAATTTTCCTTATTAGTTACTTATTACCATCAAGCCTTAAGCAAGCTACTTAACCTCCATGGCCTTAGTTTCTTTATCTCCAAAATTGGGAAAATAATGTCGCCAAATCCAAAGGATTGTTTTGAGGCTTAAATGAATTTTTCCAAGTAAAGAACATACAGCAATGCCTGGCACATAGTAAACATTCAATAGGTATTGGCTATTACTATTACTATTGTTATTAGGAGTTAGAGAAACATGGCCACTGTAATTATGTGCGTTGGCTAAAATGTAATTTATCAACTTCATTGTTTTCGGGCTATACTAATTATCCAATTTCCACTGTTTCAAAAGCCTTCAAATGTTTACAAGTGAGCCCTCCATGAAAATTTCATAACCAAGTAAAATTTATATGAACCACATAAAAGAAGTACAAGTACTTAAAGCACACTAAACAATTGTGTAGTTGTGATTTATTTCAGGCAAGCAATCACGGAACTACTAAGAAACGTTAATAGGCAACAACACCACAGTAGATAACAAAATCGATAACAATATTAATTGCATATTGGCAGGGAAAAAAAGATTCCCCACAAACCAGAAGCTCTGATTTTCTCATGAATGAGAGACTACAAATAGTTTAAAGTGTATCTAATACCTATAAATAAAGATTTTATGCAAGAGATGTTTAAGCCATAACTCAATTGGACTGGAATTGGTGTGAAAACAGTTTCCCAGAAGCAAAGTTTTCTCCCTTAAGCGTATATTTACCTTAATTGCCCATCACAATGTAGGATTGGGTGTCAGAAGGACCTAATAGAAACGAATAAATAACACCTAGATGCCTATTAAATATTTAGCCTGTCTGGAAGAGAAAACAAGCAAGTGGGACATACTTTTATAATGACTTTTTTCTACTGATTGATTCTACTGGATAGTGAATTTATTTGGATTATATCCAACCAGCTAAAATGGGATGCTGGTTTTCTGATTTGTTTTTGCAGTCCCCTGTCAGGGTCTTGCTGTAGTGCATAAGTGAGTAAGAGAGATGCAGCAGGTGAAGCAAGGAGTGGGCAAGAATAAGTCAGTAGGAAACGAATCCAGGCCACCAAAAAAAGCACAGTGAAAACCATTTGTGCTGCGTTGACTGTTGAGCACAGCTCATCAGCCCTTGCGATAAGTTAAGATTTGTAAATTCATAAAGCCCAGTGAGGTTCGTTAATCTACGCTATTTCTATAATGGTAAAGTGAAATGTTCATTTCTGCCTAATTCATATGAAAAAAAATTTATTAATAAAGTAACTTTTATACTTATATTGCACATTGCATAAATTTTAAGCAGTGGTTTGTGAGACTGTAATGACTATACATTTAAGTGTCAGATGAAACCTTAAAATGCCTAAGAAAAGGAATACATTGTCTGTGTAACTGCATAGACCCAGAGGCACTGAATTCAGGTGAAGTTTGATGCAACTGCTCATACAGTGTCGCTCTATGTGCCATTGAAACATATTTTTTTCCCTATCTGTCGTCATACTATCAGCTCCATCTCAGGCACCACTACTAACACACAAAAACTCTAATTCCTTCTCCATAGTAGCAAAGTAATAACCCAGTTACAGTCCTCCCATTCTAACACAGTACCATTGGGGGAAAGCAAGAGGGGAAGAGTATTGCTTCTAGATTCTCCTACAGATATTGTGGGACTTGCTTTCATTCTGTGACCTAAATAAGTTCATTAACTATTTACTATGTCCAGAGGAATAGGATATGCTGATGTGTTAAGTCAGGCAGGGGACCAGTCCTACCCAAACTAACAGAAGAGTGCAGTGTCCAAATAAAAATATCAAGATGTTGTGGGCAAAAGAGAAAGAGACAGCCACTAAGAAGGCAAAAAGAGAAAAAATCCTTTTCAAGGTTTTAACCTATCAACTACAAAAAATGTTGTTTTGTATGACAGTGGAGCATGTCAGTGTATTCACAAATAATTATTGTGACTGTGAACTGTTTCTTATGAGGCTGGAAAAGTGGGTCTAAGTACCAGACCATAAAATGCATTAAATGTCATGCCAAGGATCTGAGGTTTTGCACTTGCTATTGGGGATTTTGAAGGACTTTAATCAAGAGAATACTATGTTTAGCTTTTACTATTTTAGAACAGTCCTAGTACCTTTATTCTGTACACACGAGTGTGCACAGACACACCAGTAACTGTGTCTTTTAATAGCAAAATCAGCGGTATGAGGGAGTGTCATTTCCTACAGAACAAAGTAGAATGAAACAAAAGAGAAAGACATCTTGAGAGAAAGACGTACATTCATCTATGAAAAAGTAATTAAACAGAGACAATCTTTGGCTTATTGGGAAAGAAAACACTGATAAAGTAATGCAAGAAAAGTACAAGATCATAGCATTTTTTTTATTCCTCATTCCCTCTGGATTCCTACAGGATTTAAGCTTTATGTATCTTTTTTAAAAAAATCCAAGAGTGAAGTATTGTTGTCTGACTATTAAGATATCTGCTCAGTCTGTTTGTAAGTAATTTGAGATCAAAGGCCAAAAGGTACACAGAAAACAACTATAATGAAGCAGCAATAATCTGCTAAGTGAACATAAGGCGTCAAACAAAAGGGCCACAGAGTTTCAAGCAAGAGATTTACCTTCTACAAATCCGCTCTTTCTTTAAAGCACCCCACTCCCCATCTAACATCAACCACAGCTAAGTAAATTAAAACAACTGGACGCTTTTTCTCATCAATTCAGTAGACATGACTAAGTAAAAGGTGAAAGAGGAAGTCTCAGCAAAGCAGAGAAGGTAGCAGGCAGCCATGCTGCAGGCATAAACAGTACTAATGTAAGGCAGGAATCATGGACTCAGGAGGAGGTGAGAGTCAGGAAATGTTAACTTGCCTTCAGCACCCTAGCAGTCTCATGGGAGACAATTAACGCAATGTCACCAAAAGCAAACGTCAGCCTTTGACTAGTCCCTGTGAAAGGTGAAAAAATAGCTTTTCATGCATAGTTGTCAAAAAAACCCTGCTGAACAAAAGCATCTGCCAAATTTTCTGCTGTAGAGGTGGATTTCCAGTGAAAGTCAACAAAATTACTGCTAAAACACATATAAAAGTAGTCTTTGAAATATCTACCAGTTACCTTGTGTTATCAATATTAAGCAAGGTTGCCTTTTTTAAAACACTTTAAACTGCACTGGTTAAGCAATTTTTTAATATGTGGAATATTCATCAAAATACGTAATTAGAATTAAAATTGATTTGTAGACAATATTATTCTCCATGTACATATTAAATGTATAATCAACAATACTTTTCCTTTGTAGACAAGCTATGGTAAGAAATATAAACTTATAATTGCATGCATGAGCATGCCTTAAATACTTTTATTTTACCTGGTATAACTTTGAATGGTTCCCAAAACCATCTTCAGTTTTGGCAATTTGCTAGAAGGACTCAAAGAAATTGAAATCTATTGTACTCCTGGTTATGCTTTATTGCAGCTAAACAGTACACATTAAAATCAGCCAAAAGAAGATGGGCAGAGTCCAGGAAAGTTCCAAACATGGAGCTTCCATTGTCTACACAGAGGTCCCAGTATTAATATGTGACATGTAGTCCCAGTATTAGTATGTAACAACATTCTTGAAGTATTGCCAGATGAGGGAAGCTCTCCTGAACCTCAGTGTCCATAGCCTTTGTTGAGGCTCCATCATGTAGACACAGTTGGCCACCTAAATGGCTAATC
Organism: Theropithecus gelada; assembly: GCF_003255815.1. NCBI lineage: Eukaryota > Metazoa > Chordata > Mammalia > Primates > Cercopithecidae > Theropithecus > Theropithecus gelada. The sequence continues at coordinate 99,376,790 of NC_037668.1, read as the reverse complement.
TGTTTTCAGACCCTCAGGAGGTCCAGCTGATACCCTGTGACTCAAAGCCCACAGCCTAAATCACATGGTTATTATGACTTAAAGCTCCCACCCCACACATTACTTCAAGATTACCTCCCAGAAGCCAAGGTCAAAGGTCAGACCTCTGTTTGGAAAAGGTTAAATTATTTACACACCTGATAAAATATGAATAGTCATATATTGTTTATGTTATTGATGTTAATTTTTGTTGTCAAAAATGACAATTGAAGGTAGAAAGGAAAGATGCAAGTCAAGATATAATTCTACAATCTTTTAAAGCTTCAGTAGGGTCTTCAACTTCTTTCTTTCCTGCTATTTAGTTATAATATGATCAGATAACTCATATTTTCTTTAGATAAACCGGTCTGATATCAGGAAAGATTGATAAGATTAGTTTTATTAAAAAAAAAAAAAAACATGACACATATTAAGAGTATTTAAGTGATCTTTAAAGAAAAATGTAAAAGGAAGAAAAAACCCACATCAGAAAACCATCTTACCACAATCTCTGGGCAGAACTCTCAAAAGATAAATCAAGTTTATAAACACCAAACACATATTACTATGATAGGAGTCTAAGTTAGTTTTGTATATCAAAGCCTAAATGCTTTATACAAGTGAACATCAATGAAATAAATAATTACTGAAGATGCAGTCTTTAGAAAAAAATGAGAATAAAATGTAGCACTAAATTATTAGAATATAAATTAAATAAGTTTGATAATAAATTTTTGCCAGAGAGAAAGGAGGAATATAAGCTGTTAATTGACCTAAATTTTAAGCTGAGATTAGTCCCTTAATCCAATAAAGAATAATGTTTTTTCTTAAAGACATTCTCAGGAATGTTTTATTCTGGCTTAAGCAAATATGTGTGAAATCTCTCATGCTACTTCTAAAATTATTAAATGAACATTTTACTTAGATATGCTAAAATTGTGGCTATAACTTTTGTTGTTGTTTTAACTTCTGTAATTTTGACCAAAAGTTTACATGGGAAAATATTATTAATAACATTTGTTGCACCCACATGAAAAAAATTACAGTTACATATTGTTAGCATACAAATATATCAAGTATGTTTTATTATCACAAAAATCTCAGATTAACATAACTAATTCTTTATATTTCCTTTTTATTTTGAAGAGATATCTTTTGTGACATAAACTTTGAAAATTTTGCAAATATGTGTTAACTTCTTCGAAGAAGTGCCTATTATTCAATGGAGTTCAAATCACATTTTTTAAATACTCAATAGCCATGTATGGAAAATAATATACTTTATTTTTTAAAAAGCGTGTTATTCAATTATTCAGAGGAGTCCGTGAATAATATAGTAAAATGCATGTCTGCACCAATCAGGCTTAATGAATGTTAATGTTTGCTATTATTTGCTTCCAATCTCTTTTTCTGGTAACGTTGAAGTCCCCGTTATCCTAGTCTCCTACACCACCCCATCCTGAATTTAGGTTGTATTTTTTTCTAACCATATTTATATGTACCCATAGTGAATACGTATTTTAAGATAGATGCTGTGTTTTTAAATTTTACATGTTCTTTTCTGTTTCTTACCTGACCTTTGTTGAATTTCTAACTTTTTATTTCGAATATTTTCTCTGTTAATGTGGAAGCTATCGATTTCATATTTCTGTTCTTTTAGTGGTTTCTCTAACATTTGAGCATGCAATGTCAACTACAAATTTTTCTAACAAAGCTTAAATAAGTGTAAGTAAATATTCAGTAACCTCTTCCCAAGCAAGACGGATAACCTAGTGTGGTTTATTTATTCTGTTTTTTGTTTTTGTTTTTGTTTGTTTTGTTTGTTTGTTTGTTTGAGATAGGGTCTCACTCTGCCACCCAGGCTTGAGTGCAATGGCACACTTTGGCTCACTGCAACCTCTGCCTGTCATGTTCAAGCAATTTTCCTGTCTCAGACTTCCGGGTAGCTGGGATTATAGGCACCTGCCACCACACCTGGCTAACGTGTGTGTGTGTGTGTCTGTGTGTGAGTGTGTGTGTATTTTTAGTAGAGATGGGGTTTTGCCATGTTGGCCAGCCTGGTCTTGAACTCCTGACCTCAACTGATCCATCCACCTCGACCTCCCAACAGTGCTGGGATTACAGGCATAAGCTACTCCACCTGGCCCTAAGCAACTTCCTCTCTTATTGTCACATATAGACACAGTCTCCCTCATGCTGTTTTAAATTTTTTTTTTGCCATTTTAATCACACACACATACACACACATGCACACACACACATTTTCCTGTTTTCTTTATTTACTCCACAGTTAATTAACTTTACAAAAATAAACCACTTTCTGTGTTCCCTATTGTTTCTTTCACCTTCCCTCTGGGTTAATTTTTCTTTCTGTTAATAAGTATTTTTAGTTTCTTTCAGTGCAAGTCTGTGGGTGACAAACTTTCTTACCCTAGGTATGCCTGGAAATTTGTCCAGGATTTTTGAATGATAGTTGTGTTAACCCAACGGGTTGAACTGTCAAAGAGCACTTCTGCATGTTATAGATCTTACCCAGTGCCAAACTTTATTAATGATTCAAAAGGTATAGGCAAGCAGCAGGCTCAGGCAAGACATTTATTTCCAACAGGAACTAAAGACCAAATGCAGCTTCCAAAAATTTTTTTTCTTACTTTGGGATGTTTTTTCATTTCTGATGCACAGAATAGTATTAAGCAATATTTGCACACTAGTCACAAAGAAAGCCATTAGGAATTTGGAGCTCTTTTGTTTTATACTCTGATAATTACAGGGATAGGAGAATATTTTGATGACTACCACCCACTGCTCCCCATTCTGCAGAAAGCCATGCCCCATACATCCAGGCTCATTGACAATAAGAAATCTAGTTACAACAAATATATCCTACAAAATATATGTTCTCAATAAAGACTCCCTGTCTGTAGTAAATACTATTTTTATACTGCATAGAGGTCTGTTGAAGGTCATTGGCGTGGTTATAAGGAAGTACACTGAGGGTCATTCATTTTCCCTGGATAACCTCCATAAAAAAGACCAAGTTGCAGGTATAGTATTAACTCTTTTATTCCCAGTTGCTTTATGACATGTAGAATTCTGGGTTGACAGGTTCATTGGTTGATTTTTCCCTCAGTACTTTGAAGCTATAATTTCATTATCTTCTGACATCCACTAGTTGCTAATGAGAAATTTGCTGTCGCTCTAAATTGTTGTTCCCTTTTAGGTAATACATGTCCTATTTCTGTTAGCTTTTAAGATCTTCTTCTTATACTTCTTTGCAAGTTCATTACAATGTTATAAAATATCTAAGTATTTAATTTCATTTTTTCTGACTGGTATTGAATGTGCACTTTCAATCTTAGTACTTATATGTTTAATCCCGGGAAAGTCTCAACTGTTATCTTACCAGGTATTACTTACTTGTTATTCCATTTCTTCTGGTGAAATTTCTTTTAGACAATTGCTGAAGCCTTTCAAACTACCCTCTGTTTTTCTTAACTACACATATATTGAGGTACATACATTTTTTAGATTATTTTATCACTCTCACTCTGAATTTCTCTCATGGTTCACTTTTTTCTGTCCCATTGTTTCATAGTTAACTTTATCCCATCTTTAGTCTTTTAATTTTTAGTGTTAGAACATCCAATTATTTTATATTTTATATATATACTTTTATGTAATATTTTATATTTATACTTTTAATTTTATTTCTGCCTGTTTATGTTTTATAATTTCTTTTTACTTTATTGAATGGATGTCTAAGTCATACCTGGGTCTGAATTCTCACTGAGAGAATATAAACATACTCTCTTCGCATGTATCAGAATGAAGCAAAAATAGATTCTGTTTCCCACCACCACCTATCATACAGTGTAAGGAAAGGTTTCTGATGCATCACCTTTTCTAAACAAATAGAGACCAAGGGAACTTCCATAGATCAGTCAGCTTGGTTCTAGTGCTGGAAATATAATGGAGCTATAGATAAATCAAGTTGCTTCCAATTTTCAAGTCCCTAAAATATCTTGGAGTACTAAGAAAAAATCAATATGTCTTTATGAGACACAAGTCCCAGTAGCCCAATTGAATTTAATCTTTCACACCAAAATCATGATCGTGGAGGGTGGAGAATCAAAAAGTTCATACGTCGAGATTTTAGTAAGGCTGTATTTAGGCAGGCCTATCAATAAACAGTGGAAGAAAGGTACAAGTGAAAACTCAAGTTTGTAAATATCTCCAAATTAGGAACAAATGATAGCCAGTCAGACAATTTTGTAGTAGACGTATTTCTATTTCAATCAATACCGTTCCATTATGTCAGCCAATATCCCTTCCATCTCTTACTACTTCTATCACTGCCTGTACAGACTCAATGATAGATCTTAAAGTAAAAAGACTCAAAGAGATCATAGACATCACCCAAGCTCAAATGTTTAGTTGTATATTTCCTATAAATGTTGGTTCTAGTGAAAACTAAACTGAAGGGGGATTTCAGTATGAGAGGACAACATGTGATCAGAAGACTTTTGATGACCACAGAGATTAGAAGTTTGCCCAGAAAGTCTAGAACACAGAGGAGGTCAAAGGGAAGAATAGAGAATAAGATAAGAAAGACAGCTGGGGGTCAGCCTCTGGAAGGTCAGGAACACCAGACTGAGAAGTAATGCCAGGGCATTGTTCTGTTGGGCAGAAGGGACTGTGGAATACTGGCTCCTCAAATGTCACTGACACACTCTGTTGATAAAGACAGTGCTGAGTTTGTGGCTTTTCTAGGTAACATAGGAGACTGCCTTAACTGATTTGGTATTGTTAGAGGCAGGGAAGTTAAGGTCAGATTTTATTGAGACTTAATATTTGGTTAAAAGTACATCTTTATTTTTTTTTTTTTGAGACGGAGTCTCACTCTGTTGCCCAGACTGGAGTGCTGTGGCGCGATCTCGGCTCGCTGCATCTACCGCTTCCTGGGTTCAAACAATTCTCTGGCCTCAGGCTCCTGAGTAACTGGGACTACAGACACATGCTACCATACCTGGCTAATTTTTATATTTTTAGTAGAGATGGGGTTTCACCATGTGGGTCAGGCTACTTCGAACTCCCGACCTCAAGTGATCTGCCCACCTACGCCTCCAAAAATGCTGGGATTACAGGCGTGAGCCAAGGTGCATCTTTAAATGTGGGACTTGGTTAGGATTAGGTAAGAATCACAATATAATAATTTAAGATTGGTGAACAAAGCAAGAGAATATTTTGAGGATTTTGAGATGAGGAGTTCAAAAAATCTTAGGACATAAACCATTGATGTTTTATTGAAGAATTGATGTGTCTCTCAGAAAGCCCCTGTAATGAACAAAACATTTAATTTATTTATTGGGCAAGAGTCTTCTTATATTAATAAAGACAATGGAATAGTAATGTCACCTTAATATAGCTAGTAAGCTGTGTAGGAATTGATTCTTGAACAGGAATATAACTTGATGAGAGTTGTGTTTTATAAAGATTTTTCCAGCATTTATGAATGGAATAAAAAGATATGTGATGGAAAAGAGCATTAGCTGGGAAATTGTTAGCAATAGCAATTAGTAAATGTGCCTGAATATAAAAAACAAAATGAGGAGAGAAACAAAAGGGAAATCAAAGTAAAATAAACAGCTAGGTGGGCTGGTAGTGGTAGGGTGAGGGAAGATTAAAGTGTATTAGTTACAAAGAAACTCAGGATGTTGAATTTTAAATCTGAATGACTATAGCTGACTCTTCTAACAGAAGCAGATCCTTCTCGCATCTTGTATGACATTTGCACCTTTCATTACACATTATTTGAACACTACCTATGTTAGTTCAATGCTTCTTAACCCTGGCTGCAAAATAGAATGCAAAAATACCAAGACCTGGCCCTACTACAGAACAATTGAACCTGGGCATAAAATTGACAAAGATCAGGCAGTAAAAGCCTTCCTCTCTCCAAAACTCTCTCTGTAGCAGTAGTCATATGAAGTCTGAATATACATTCAAGAGATAGATCCTTAAGTTTGATTATCTCTAAAAATAAGCATATAATTCATAAATATCATTAAAGAAGGAGGATGCTGAATTTTCTTTGTTTTTATTAGTGTTTTATGGAAACTCTTTTAGGAATGTCCTAGCCTAATAGCATCTCATGTCATTCACATAAAAGGTCAGCATTGAGAGGCATATTGTCAGTGACCATTCCTTAAGCTACAAAGTACTTAACAGATAAAAGGGTTGCATTTTGTGAAATCAGTATCTGTAATAAACATGCAAAAAATAAATAACTTCTATGGTAGAAAAAAAAAAAAAGATCAGGTCTGGGCCTCAGAATTCTTCGAAAGCTGCCCAGATGATGTGGATGCATTCTGAGTATATAGAGCCTAAAGAGGAACACTAACATCTAATGTTTGGCCCTTGACTTCAAGAAACTTAGACCTTGGTTAGAAAAAAGATATGACCAGTAATGACCACAGTCCATTTATTTCACACAAACATTTGATATGGCCAAGCCTTTCAGGACTATCTGAGATTAGGAGGACTAAAAAGACTTTACTTTTCAGTTCAAAAATAAATTTTCATGTGTCCACATTTTGTAATTTTAGTTAACATATCTACTCTTTGTTGGGTTATATTAACAAAGTATAGTCACCACTATTTCAGTGTGGAAAAAGATCAACCATACTTTTATATACAGTGATTACTGAATTAACTTAGCATGCTTGACTTGAGCCTCTCAGAGGCATATTACCTTTTTAATAATTTGTGGACACAAAAATTAATATATTTTAATATCTACATTTTCACCAGATATACCCTTCTTCAGAGAAAGATCTATGATCTCTGCTATTTCCTCAGTAATTCATAAGTTGTCCCTTTCACTCTTTCCCAGGCTATCTCTGATTGTATTAACCAGGCTGCAGACAAGGTCTCAGCTGGGTCTGCAGTGATGTAAGTGCTTCTGATGAAAGGACTTTTTCCCCAAGATAATTCTAATTCAGCTTATTGCTTTTCATTTGCAACCCCCTATTTTCCTGTAGATACTAAATTCAACTGGAAGATTTTCTCTTCTCACGAAGTTAAACATCTGTTAATGAAAAATGACCAGAAGTAAAGTACTTATTAGAATTTAATTACAGAGAAAATTATGTTTTTTTAATAGTTTACAATGTGATCCTGCTTTCTAAAAGTGGTGCACTCTATTTTACAAATTTCAACTTTATCCCTATGCAACAACCAAATTATCTTAATGGGTGTCCAAGTGACAAATTAGATGAATGCCTTCCCCCTGAGTAATTTTCTGATAAAGACACATCGTTTAGTTGCAAGATGACAAACTATGTGTTCAAAGTGACAAATCATTTAATTAAAATTTACAAGCGGTTAAATACTGTTTGACCCAAATGGAGGCTGTTATCATGAATCAGTTTCAAAGGAGGAACAGGCTTTTCAGAAAAATCAATCCCAAATAACTATAGCACTTTGAACATATTGTACAACCTCTTTATGATGTTTTTGAACACCTCTTCAGGTTAGCGGCAGTTTTTACCTGGTTCAAACAGAATTTCAATCTAGTTGAAAAGAATTTGAGAGTTTTACTTAGTACTTAAACGCTATTCAGTTTCATGAATATTTAATATCACGTTCAATGTTCAAGCAAAATGCTCTTCTATCTTAAGAGAAAATAGCTAAAATTTTGATGAGTTATGGCTTTTTATTGCATATACAGGCCAATGGAAATTGCAATCATCTTTCATGAAAAGGCTGGGTAGTTTTTATTGTTTGAGAATAAGAGTGGCCATTGCATTTACTTACTAATACAGTAAATGTAAAATTGCTTAAGTAACATGCTTTATTATTTATGCTGCCAACCACATAATGTGAGGGTAGTTTCATAAAAAATATAAATTAGAGAAATTTCACATGCCAGCAGGCTGTAGATCTGTTTTATGGCTCTGACTTAGCAGGTGCCCTTCTATTTTAGTTGTGCCCTGTAATGAAGTACATATTTAAGCAGTATTGAAATTCAGATAAAAATATGATGTGTATGAGGAAAGTCAGTTGCTTTCCCCAGTGATGCTGTACTTTACAAGCTCCATCATTAGTAGTTAATGACTTGGGATTCTTTTCATCAATTCAACTCAGCTTTTTGCTCATCTAATTCCATGCCAAGGTTGATAAGGTCTCAAAAAATGTATTTGCATGATTTCAGTAGTAGTACTTTTAATGCTGGTGGATTCATCAGGTATGCAAGACACACCTATGAATAAAAAAATTCGTTAATAATTAGAGTTAGACACAGCTCACAGCACTACTGACTAAACTAACAAAATAAATCAAAAGGACCAATGAAACATCAAAAGAATCATATAAATATATATACCATTTCTTTCCCCAAAGACATTAAATTTGGTTTAAGGAAAAGGCAAGTGATACTGCTGGATCATTTTAAGTTGTTAATATTATATTTGTATAACATTATTTTGAATAATTTGAATCTATTTTTATCTGCCTCTATTTTATTGTCTTGTCTTTGGAAAATAAAGTAAGTTTTCCACCTTTAGCTATCTTAAAAGATGTAATAATTAGGCATGTTGAAAAGCACAGGATTTTTCAATAGAATGTAATAACAATTTATTATTTACAATGTGCTCTATGACTCCATTTAAAATATACAAAGCCAGTGAAGTTTGATTTATGAGGACAATTTTCAGTGGTTACCACCAAATACTTAGGATTTAAATGTGCTATATATAAGTCAAGAGCTCATTTGCAATGCCAGATATCAATTGGGCAGATAGCTATGATTTTGACAAGCAATTTGCTTCAAATAGAAGAATATTTTATAAAAGGTCAAAAGTATAAAATATTTCATCCTCAGTTGAAATTAGTGGTTCAGCTAATGTCTATGCTGCTGTTTACAGTATTCTGAAAGACATACAACCTCTAATTATCTATAGTCATAAATAATTGTCAAAAATGCAAATGAGAAAAATTCTATCAAATTAAAATAATTAGTTCACTAGTTAAAATTTCCTCTCATATTAAAAACCTCTTTTTAAAAAAGTGTGACACTGAAAAATGAAGGAATCCTTTAGGATATTGTTACTAAAGCGTTTTTGAAATTTGACTTTGAAATACAAGCACAAATGATAGATAACGTGTAATGCAGATTATATGACTTTCTATGCATTCATTTTTTCCTTGTTTTTCATTTCTATACAATGACATCTACTTTAGCAAACAAATAGACTTCAGGCACCTTTCCCTCACATCTTAAACACTTCTAACACAGCCTTGGGATTCATTCACATAACTCTAGTTCTAAATTTAACCTACTGACTAATCTCACAAAATAATCCAACCTTCAGCTTTGAGCCAAAATGCATGACATCTGAGAAAACATAGGCCAATTTTGTTTTATTTTTCATTCATTTAACTTTATAATGTATGTGAATATGTTTTTAACATTGCTACATAAATGTTGGCAATGGACAGAGACTAAATCTTCTGGCCATGACATATAAAACAAAAATCCATAAAAATTATGAGAAAGCTTTCCAGATTTGTGTAAGAGCTGGCTCAAGGTTAACCCACAATTTATACTACAGAGCTGACAATCTTGTGTGAAATGCTGTCTGAATCTTTAGACCACCCTGCAGAGCTGGATTTAAGCTCTGCTCTCATCAAGTTTTATTAAACAAGATCAACAGTTCAAACTATGGTCCATGGACCCCTGTGGGTTTCCACCCATGCTGCATCGTCAGGACTTATCTCCAACCCTTTTTCAAAACCCTTGCTTACTCTCCTCTATGTATACCAGCCTTCTTACTGTCTTGGTTATAAGCCAAACACGCTCCACCTCAGTGCTTCACACACTCTCTACTTGCAGCATTCTTTCTCCAAATACCACATGACTCTTCTCCTCCTTTTTGTCAATCATGACTTCTCAATGAGGCCTACTCTGACCAGGAATGTTTATGGGCTGCACTTCCCAGTATTCTCCATCACCATTCCCCAGCTCTATTGTTTCCATAGTGCATATCATATTCTAACATGCCACATATTTTAATTATTTATTATGCCCGTGGTTTATAAACTATTTGCTCACACTAGCACGTACATTTCAAGAGGTCAGGGATTTGGGGGTGTTTTGTTAAGTAAATGCATGTCCAGGGCCTCCAGCAAGGATGACTTACAGAAAATAAATATTTACTGAATGAATGAATGAAAGATAGTAAACACATGCTTCAAGTCCTGGATATTGATTATACCTAGGAATATATCATTTTAGAATATTGCTACAATACTATTACTTCTTTTGCTAAGGCTATCATTTGGTGCCTACATAATGTGTGCCAGGCACCGTAAACTCTCTCACACAAATCAACATATTTCTGTTCACTGTCCCTGTTACTTGCATATTATTGTCACCATTTTACAGGTGAGAGGGCTGCAATTCAAATAATTTAAGTAGTCACACATCTAGAAAATGGAGAAATCAGAAATAGAGCATGGGTCTGTCAATCTCCAAAGATTTTACTATTAACCATTAGAGAATACATAAAATGCTCATCGCTAACATGACTTTGATAAAAACTGCTCAAAATCATTTTTTTCTTAATATCCTTTATATATACACTCTAATTCAAGGACCTATTATTTGTCACATGAACTAAGATAATAATTTTCTAACTGGTATTTCTCCTTTTCTCTACCCTAATCCATTCATCTTCCTAAAGTACAGCTACAATCATGCCATTAATATGATCAGAGTCCTCCAGTGCGTCCCCATTATGTGCATATTCTCTTTATTATATAATTTCAGTTTACTCACCAAGTGATGCAGCTTTTTCTCTCCAAACACCACCCCAGTAAGAAAGCTAGACTTCAAGGTACTAGTAATGACAGGAGTGAAAAAGGTCTATTATACTAAGTTGAGTCCTGCATCCAACTTAATGGGTTCATGGATACCCAAGTTTTTAAAATGTTATAGCCCCAGAATCATCATTTTTTCAAAAGATTGTTGTTCTTTTTCTCCAAATCAACATGTGTGCACGTTGTTAAAATGAATTACAGAAGACTGGGGTAGATACAGTATCTGATTATAACTATTTCCACAGTGACAAGGACAAAGAACCAAGTTGTCTGCAGGTTGCAACACTACTCAGATACTGAAATAATTACGGAGATAACTTAGAATCAAGTTAGCAGCCACACAGAAAAAACTGCAAGCTCCATCAGGGCAGAGACTGTCATATTCACTGCTATATCTTCAGCATCTAGTGTAGTGGCTGGCACAGAGTAAAACTCAATAAATATTTGACTCTGCTGTTTTTATCTCTATTGTTCTCACTGAAACTCTAATTTTTAATTGTTGTTTTCCATTCTGTACACTATAATTTTATTAACACTGCAGAAAGTGCAAGAAATTGAAATATCTATTGAAATAAATGGTATAAATTCTGAAAAGTCTGAAATGGCATCCAAGCATCCTCAGACCTAGACTTCCAGATGAAATCCGCTAAAGGATTTCAATGCTATTCTCGACCTGGAATCTTTAATACATTTCTGAAGATAACTGATGCAGATTTTCTTAAGAAGGAATGAACAGCCAAACTCTACTCTTGCATAACTGTGTACCACTGCCTTTGTTACTTCAACTAATTGAGATAAGGTTTCAGTTTGTTATTATATTCGACTCCACTGTGTAGACTTCTTTCAACACCAAGAGGCTGCAGTTCACACTGTGAATTGTTCTGTCTAGTCAAGAATGTACACAGGGGTGAGGCAGCATGTTATATTTAATTATGGAAAGCATATTTTCCCAGACGAGTTGGTTCACAGGTCCTCCTCATTTTCTGTGCTTTATGGTGGGGAAATCTCTTTCACTGATACACATCTAGGTTTTGTATGGCCAGATTTTGCGACAGAACTGCATTCTTGGGAGGATAGGATACTCTGTAATAAAAACTCAATCTTTCATTTTTATTTTTAACAGGTATTTTTAAATTATTACTTTAGCTATGTTGGCAAAATTAAAACAAAATGGAATGGTATTCATGTGGATAAAGCTATAATTCAATTAGATATTGTTTGTTGCTTCTCTTGTGTTTCTCATAACTCTGTCCTTTGATGGACGCTCTCTAGCTATCTTTATTTTCAGTTCACTTTACTTTCTCTTTTAAACTTACCATGGTACTAATGACAACTAAAAACCATTGCAGTCTTTCCTAATCCAACAGATTTGCCATATTCTCTTATTCATTGTGAGGCATATTTAAAATCAGGGTTTACTCATGCCTAGCAACATGTGGCACTTTTGCATCCCTGACTTGATTATACAACACTGAGTCAACTTTGACTTCAGATACTTTTTTTTCCCCTTTTCCGTCATGAAGAGGTTAGATAGCAAGCTGTTGACAGAGGACTAAAACTTGACTTTAATCTTTTTAACTACATGGAGTCTTTGCAGATGTCACAAAATCCAACTGGGATTTTAAAATAACAGCAGCAGCCCAGGAAAGAGATGAGTCTAACTCCAACCTTTTCCATGAAGAAATGCCCCAGCCCTGAGAAATCAATTTGTCTCTGGATTCCTGATGATACAATTAATCTAGCATAAGCTCCATTTGTTTATTATTTTTTTAGTATCATTTGGGGTCCTTTCTCTCTAATTAGATAGTAAATTCCTAGAAGGTTAATAAGAGTCTAACACAGAGCCTTGTACAAAATATGTGGCTGCATCATTTTGTCCCCATGTAGACTTGCTTTGTTTTTGAACTATGAATTTACTTTCAATGTCTCACAATAAGAAATGCATAAGACAATGCCCTAGGAAACTTTTTCACTACAGCCTAAGAAACAAATTGGCAGCCCAGTTGTAGCAACTATTTAAAATTGACTATGACCTTCTATACTTATCAGGATGGGCAGTAATCGTGCAGTAACAGAATTTTCAGGTTTGCATTTCTTGCTCACATTACATCAGTGTTGCACAGGCCACTGCTTCTTGTTTCCTTACCCCTGGACTCAGGAACCTCTACGCATTTATATTGTCAGTAGTTGCCACAGTAGGAGAAAGAGAACTTGGAGAATCATAAACTTCTCAAAGGTATCTATTCAAACGTGACACAAAAAAAATGTTTGTTCCCATTCCATTAGACAAAGTGAGTCATTTGACCTTGCAAAACTTCAACAGAGCAATTCTGTCATGTGCCTGGAAGATGAACAAGAATGTAGTTATCTCCCTAATGAACAGAACAGTACCCTATTTAAAAATGTTCCACCCCTTCCCTGCATTTCCCAGTCTCCTTTTTACTGATTAATTTTGCCCGTAGCTTTTGTCACCCGTTTACATAAAATGCATATGCTTTATTTAAGTATTATGTTTACTGCTCTTTCCCATCCAGCCTGTGCTGTAATTTACATGAAAACAGACATTTATCTCTTCTTTGTTCAACCAACCCAAACTCCCCCAGTGCCTAGAGGAGTGCCAGGTACATAAGTAGCATTCTATAAATAGTTGCTGAGTAAATGCATGATCCAATAAAAGAACAAAAGAAATACCCAGGTTCTTACAACATACCCACAGCTAGCTTCATCTGATTTTCTTACCATTCCTTTCCCCTCTGATTTTCTTGTACAGTTATGTATTATCAAATGTAACTATAAACACAAAACTATGCACACATACGTCCATAATATATCTTGCTAAGTCTTCTTAATTTTGCCAACACGAATTAATTATTCCTTTTGAGAAACACAATAATAAATGAAATTTGGTACCAAAACATGTTTATCACTTGATTGGCTGATTGTTTTTAAGAAGCTGCATCTAAATGATTTTTTTCAGTGGCCTTTATATTCTCGTATAAAGAAATTGTTGGGGTTATTGTTTTCAGCACATCTTAATGGCTCCTCTAACTGCACTTCCAGTGTAATCTCCGGCTTTTAGTACAAAAGCTTCTCTCCCTCCACTCCCAAGGTAAAATCATTTGAAGTATCTTCTTCTATGATTGGCCTGATGCTCACAGTCACCAGGCTGGTAGGGGGTCATCCTGCTGGGCAAGGTCCTGCTTTCTAAGGCCTGCTTTGCACTACAAAAAGAAACTACCTTGGGAGCACCTATTAGTGCTTGATTTTCCTCTTTGCATCTCCATTGCCCTCTACCTGGCATGCTATCATGAAAGGGCTCTTCTTCTAAAAGGGTCTGTTGAATTTCCCAAATACCAGCTTTAAAATCTTTACTTGATCTTAAAAGAGTTGTTCTATCCTGAGAGAGAAGAATAAAAGGCATCTCTAACAAATTTAGGCCATTCCCACTTAAGGAACAATTACAAGTTTCAGACTATTTCCACCCTTAGTGCATTAGATTACATCATTGATTTTACTTATAAGTGGATTTTATTTAAAGTTGTAGATGCAATTATCTAGTTCTCTAATAGTTTTATAACACTTAGTTTAAAAAGGATAAAGGTTAATAAATTAATTTATCTAAATACATGTATGATTTAGTAATTAAAATAAAAATCTCAGGGATGATAAAGAGCAGGGTTCGAATCCCATTCTGCCAGTTGTTCTGCCACTGTGGCAACTTGGACTGTTGACTGACCTCTTTAAGATCCCATTTCCTCATGGACTAAGGGGCCTGTGAAGATTACATAGGAAGAGTTATGTAAAAGCCTTTATAACAATGCCTACCTCACAGCATTTAAAGAGAAAATGACCTTGGCTATATTCTCTCAACCTCTTCGTAGCTCTCTCCGTTCATTTATACTTCCTCTCCCCAGTAATAAGTTTGTTTCAAGCTAAAAGTCCATCTTTTCATCAGCCATAAATGTACATTGCCTCTTTCCAGGGCCATCATATGGATATTTGATATTGGGCACATGTCTGAGATTCATTTGTGACATTTATACAAGTCAGATGGGAAGATTAGACATAAGCAAACAGTGTGTTCCTCTATCAACATTTATTCAGCCTTCTGTGGGAAATACCAAGAGAACTTATTAGAGTAATTTGCAAAATTTTGTCGGCCAGTTTGCTTATTCAAATTAGAAACTGATTATGCATTCAGGCTTCATAAAGAGAATAAATGAGTTCAAACTTCTTCAACAAAAATGAACGTAAGACCTTCAAATTTGGCAATCATGACCAAATTCAAGGTATTAATTTAGTTATGCAAATCTTAAAGACAATCATTTAGAAGTGATCTGTATTATTTTAAAAAGTATGCATTAGGATAATGTATGATGTTTTAAAAAGAAAACTTCTGTGACATGATAGATTGGCAAAAAATTTTCATGATATTTTTGTTAATTTGGCCAAAGACTTGGAACAGCTTCCCTTTATGGAGAATAACAATAGACAATTAGGTTTATTATCCATTAAAGAGTTTTACAGTTGATATTGCAAATAGGTAACACTAGATGAACACCCATTGATTGAAAATAAAACAACAGTTTTTCAATAATAAAGAAGACAAGTAAGCCCTGAGTGGAAAGTTCACCATACATGACAAACACAAGACAGATGCATTTTATGTTCAGAGACCAGCCAGCTTCAAAATAAATTATTTGGCAATGATGTGGGATAAGTTTTTTGTTAAAAGTATACAACTGGAACTAAACGAAAAACAAAAACCCTTGTACTTTATTTTTATCATTAATATATTTTGTTCAGGCCCAGGCAAATTGCAAAGTAGGCAAAAGCATTCATTTGTTTCTGGCATTTTCTCCTCTTTGTCTTGTACCTGATGTCCATATATATTTCTTCCAACTATGGAGTGCCTTCTGACATCTTTCTCCAGATAACTTCAAAATTTTCCCTGCTTTGGCCGGGCACAGTGGCTCAAGCCTGTAATCCCAGCAGTTTGGGAGGCCTAGATGGGCGGATCACGAGGTCAGGAGATCGATACCATCCTGGCTAACACAGTGAAACCCCATCTCTACTAAAAAATACAAAAAAATTAGCCGGGCGAGGTGGCGGGTGCCTGTAGTCCCAGCTACTCGAGAGGCTGAGGCAGGAGAATGGCGTGAACCTGGGAGGTGCAGCTTGCAGTGAGCCCAGATAGTGCCACTGCACTCCAACCTGGGCGACAGACTGAGACTCCATCTCAAAAAAAAAAAAAAAAAAAAAAAAATTTCCCTGCTTTATGATACCATCTAGACCTACCTGAGAGTTCATTACCTCAGGACCCTATCATAGGCTTGATGACAGTGAGCGAAATATCTAATACTTATTGAGAAGCCCTTTACTCAAGATACACTAAGGATCATATTATCTCACATAATATTCAAAACAATCTTATAAGATAGATGCAGTTTTTGAAATCCTTGTTTTATAATGGAGAAGACCAAGGCATACAGAGATTAATATAATTTCCCATCAGGGCTTGAAGAACACAGTGAGAAAACGTAGCTGCCTAGGGTACAAAATGTAAGATGGGAGTCACTTTCAGAGCTGTAAGAACCTACTTAAATTTTGTACCCTAGCCCTAGGTGACTTGTTTGCCTTACCTTAACCCGGGCCCTGTTATCCATATCACACAAACAATGTCTGAAACAACTGAAGCAGTCCAGTCTGACTGCAGAGTTTGTGCTTGGACTGATGTCAGCAACACTATCCCACCACAGAAATGCTACTGGTATTGATCAATTCACAGTTCACAATATGTAATTTTTTTGAGAAAACATCATTTCCAGCCTGAAATATGTGTTGCTCATTCATTTATTCAACTAATATTAGTTATCTACTATAATAACAATTCTGTGCCTACTTAGTAATATGTACATCGAAGGGACAGAAAAGATTTGATGCTGACTTTTATAGCACTAAAAGATATGGAAGTAGAAGCAGACATTAATGAAGTAATCATACAACTGAATATAAATTGCAGCTGTGACAAGTACCATGAACAAATACACGGTACTGTGATTGTCAATAGTACTGATATTTGACCTGTTTGGATATTCCTAGAAGGATTCTGAGGAAGTTATGATTGAGCTAATATTCAAAGGATGAGGAAATCACTATGGGAAGGAACTAAAAGAATTCTAAGCAAGGAGGCAGGTAGGCATAGCCTCATGCATAAGTATACAATGCAGAAAGTAGTAAATTGTGCAAATAAATAATTTGGGTGTTCAGGTTGAGGGTTCTGGCAGGACACAGTTACGGCCTTTAGCATGGATGTTAGTGGATGGGCAGGATTTGAACTTGCTGACATGGGACAAGGAGGCCATTCTAGACAGAGGGATTAGTAAGAGCAAAGAGATAAAGGTAAAAAAAAAAAAAAAAAAGCTTACATGGGTACAAAAGGAAAGTTTGCATGGATAACGGCATGGTAGGTAAGACATAAAGAATAAGTTAGGACTAGATCATCAGAGGATTTAAATGCTAGCCCAAGTTGATGAGCAGGAGAAAGTCTTTGGTGTCTATTAAGTGTGGAAGTGACATACTTAGAACTATAAACTTTAATCAGGAAGCCTCATATTAGAGGAGAAAATAAAAATTAAAGTATGAGATTACTTTCATCTCAGATTAGTGAACCATTTGGGACATTATCTTGGAATCTATAGGGAGGCTTTGTTTTTGTCCTTTTCCCTTAGAAAAGTGTTAGAGAAGACTTTATGGAACAGAAAATCTTAAAGCTGTTCTTTTAAAGTTAAGTTAGCTGTTATTGGAAGAAAAGCCATCTGCAAGTTGGAATAGTATTTTCCAAAATATCAACTCAAAGATGGTAGGGGAGAAGTTAATTTTTACTTAAAGAAAGATGTTTAAAGCAATGGAAAGCAATAAATGAGACAAGAATTTTATTTTATTTATTTATTTATTTATTTATTTTTAATGGCCAGAACTGATTAAAAAAACTTGAAACTCAAACTCTGGAACTTGGTTTGATTTGTATGTCAGGGGAAGGTTTTGGGGAATGGGGTGACATGATCAAAGAGGCAGAGAAGAGATAACTTTGTCAGAGACATATGGAACTGATGGAAGCTGGGAGATACTGAGGCATGAAAGTTGATAAAGAAAAAGTTAAAGTCATTTAGCTAACAGATGACCAAGTTTTGGGTTCAATATAATTATATGTCAAAGATGTATTCGATTAACATTTGGAGAAGGACCTAGAAAAATGTGTCCCGTGTTACCATGAAGAAGTCAGATTCCTTAATTTAGTCATTCACCCACTTAATGGATATGTATTATGTGCCATAGATGCCAGAAACTGTGATAGGAACCGGACTCACAAAGTTAATAAGACGGAATTCCAGCCTCCAAGATGCGTATGGATTACTGGTATGGTCAAAGCCATATCAAAATTGACCAGCAAAGAGACAATCTGAATGAAATTATACAGAAATAGCAATGCAATTTGACATTCAAAAATAAATATTTAATTAGGACCTGCTATGTGAAAAGTATAACTATAGCAGGCACTATATAGGTTACTGTTAAATATGCAGCTTACTGCTAGTTATCAAAGAGCCTACAAGCTATTTGAGTTTGCAAGGCACAAATACACAGTAGGTTAAAACAGGACAATGTTTAATGACAAAGGAATGGTATATATAATAAGAGTTTATGGAAATGTAGAGCATTTACAGAATATAATGGCAGTAAGCAATAACTTATTGAGCAGTCAGGTCTTAGGCTACACCTTGATGGAACAATGGAATTTGCATTCAGCCTAGCCAAGAGATTAACATTATCCTGGAATGAATACATGAGCTCCTCAGAGCAGCAATGTGTTACAAGGAAAAGGACTCAAACTTTGCAGTCAAATAGATCTAGGATAAAAGACTTGTACATCTGTGTGATTTTTTTTGGAGACAAAACTTCTTTGAGCCTTACCTTTCTTATAAAATAGGAAAACTGGCCAGGCGCGGTGGCTCACGCCTGTAATCCCAGCACTGGGGGAGGCCGAGGCAGGCGGATCACGAGGTCAGGAGATGGAGACCATCCTGGCTAATACGGTGAAACCCCGTCCCTACTAAAAATACAAAAAAATTAGCCAGACGTGGTGGCGGGTGCCTGTAGTCCCAGCTACTCGGGAGGCTGAGGCAGGAGAATGGCGTAAACCCGGGAGGCGGAGCTTGCAGTGACCCGAGATCGTGCCACTGCACTCCAGCCTGGGCAACAGAGTGAGACTCCGTCTCAAAAAAAATAATAATAGGAAAACTAAAAATATGTCTTATTTCACATAGTTGCTGTAAGAACAAAAAGAAATAATTTATAAAAAGTCAGGTCCAAGCATTTACGTATAAAAGTGTTAATGTCCTCGCTGAACTCACAATATAAAAACTTACTAAACACTAATCTGTGTAAGGAGAAAGATGCTGTCTCTCTTGCTTCCTCTTTTTCCTAGGACCTTGCATAATCCCTGAATCATACAAGGATAACAAACAAGCAATGAATGACGGAAAGAATTAAAAATGGATTTGGGTGTCATAAGCAGATCTATCTTTATGACAGAATTCACATAGGACAGAGCTGAGAGAAAATATTGAAAACTGAAGTAGAAGCTTGATACTATTCTTTGGATCTTAGCTTTACCTTTTAGGCAGTAAAGCATCATTGAAAGCCCTTAAGCAGGGGATTGACAAGATGAAGTGGTACATTATGAGTATTATTCCGGCAGCCAGGTAGTGGGGAGAATGGAGGAGGATTTAGACCACATAAGAGTGAAACCACTGGTGGGGTGGGGTGGAGAATGTGGTAGAGAAAGGGTAGAAGCGAGAAGCCTTGTGAATGAAGAATCCCAAGACCCAATGGCTGATTGATGAAGAGAGAAAAAGGAAGGAAGAGATGTGAGGACTCTCAGAAGTCAGAGGAAGGTAACAGTATTTCCAACAGATACCAATCAGGGAAGCAACATAGAGTGAGCAACAACCATCTTCCCAGAACAGGACACGTTCAAGACTAAAGCTAGTAAAGTCCCAGTCAAACTGAGGCAAGTTAGTTTTTCATTCCATTTCACCCAACTGGACTCAAATTACCAGCATGCCAAAATAAAAACATTTTTAAAACTGTGGAAAAGCAGGCATAGAAATGCGCAGAAAGTATCAAAAAGAAAAAAAGAAATTGACTTAGCCCTGTAGCGATATATGGCAAAATTATAACAACATATCCATTGGTGTTAATTGTACTGATTTATGTGTGTCTTATGAGAAATTAGTGGAATTTTTTGAATTTTCTTTGCTTCTGAACTTTCCATAGAAGTTTGTGTAATTCCAACATAAGAACTCTCCTACAAGTATGTCACGATGACTCGCCATGAGCCACCCATTGTGGGGAAGAAAAAAATGATTAAGGTACATTTACCTGCCTTTCAAAATAGTCAGGACCCTTGTAGTCTGAGCAGACCTGGGAATGCCTTGTTATCTGAATAATGTGCTTTCTACTGGTGCTGTGAATAAAGAGGGACACAGCAGTAGGATAAATCCTTCATTCCAGGGAAAGTACCCTTACTGAGGCCAGGTGTGATGGCTCATTGTTGTAATCCTAGCAGTTTGAGGGGCTGAGGCAAAAGAATTGGTTGAGACTAGGAGTTTGAGACCAGCCTGGTCAATACAGTGAGACCCCATCACTACAAAATAAGTAAATAAATAAATATATATATATATATATATATTTTTTTTTTTTTTTTAAGTGCCCTTACTGTAACTTGGCAATGATTCTCTTCTGTGGACCAGGTTTTTCGGAGTACTTTTAGAGTCTCAACATACATATCTCTTTGTTGTACCTAAGCAAGTACTTAACTATATTTTTAAACCTTAAAGAAATCTTAGAAGTCATCTAATTTAACTATAGTTTGAAATTTTGGTTATATAGCTCTATATCATTTTTTATTCCCATTTATTCAGAAATAATTACAGTTACATGACTTTGTTGAAAAAGTGCATGTTACGATTATCTGTATATTGTGGAAATTCTGAACCAACTGGCATATCTAAGGAGCAACACATGATATAGCAGTGAAACATACACTGTAAACTGAAGTCTTATGTCTTTTGGCTTCTGAGTCACAGAAGATGTAAAGGAGACAAGAAAACAAGTATATAATTAGACAGTGATAAATCATAAATTAAGAATTTTAACTTGGAGACATAAAAATGTAATAAAGTGCCGATAAAAGTAGCAGCCTGATTGTCAAAAGACTTTTTTTTGTTTTGTTTTGTTTTTGAGATAGATTCTTGCTCTGTGGCCAGGATGGAGTGTAATGGTACGATCTCAGCTCACTGCAACCTCCGCCTCCTGGGTTCAAGCAATTTCTCTGCCTCAGCCTCCTGAGTAGCTGGGACTAAAGGCGCCTGCCACCACACCTGGCTTTTTTTTTTTTTTTTTTTTTTGGTAGAGACGAGGCTTTACCATGTTGGCCAGGATGGTCTCGATCTCCTGAACTTGTGATCCTCCTGCCTCATCCTCCCAAAGTGCCAGGATTACAGGCGTGAGCCACTGCGCCTGGCCAGTCAAAAGATCTTAATTCAGGTCCTACCTTTGCTTAAAGCTTACAGGGTGAACTTGAACAAGCTGCTTGATGATATTAGACTTTCATCTGATATCCTACATTTGTTCATTCAGTCATTCAGTCATTCAATACTTATTCAGAGAGTTAAGAGTAAGGGAGTATAGGTATTATGTAGCAAATAATGTATTAGGCTCAAGGGCAGGGTTTTTAAATCTCAGCACTATTGGTATTTTTAGTTAAATAGGGAATTTCTCCTAAAATTGTAGGAAATATTGACATATTTGTACAAGAACTGGTTCTTGGAGACTAAGTAGAGGAAATAATTGATAGTATCTTCAGATTGCCATAATTGGACCCAATGAATCATTTCCAACTAGTATTCAAAATGTAAGTCCTTGGTAGACACTCTTACCGCTCACTTACATCTGTGCCCATCCCTAAAGTGATTGCCGTGGGATCTGCCTGGCCAAGCCTGGGGAGTATGCCAACCCCCAAGCTGGGGCTGGAGAAGGATAGGGGCAACCCACAAGTTATGAGTGGGAAATAATGGTGTCCTGAGGAAAGATGCTAGGCAAGATAAAACCTCCAGTGTCCACTATAGTATTTTATAAATCCTTTTTGCATTTGTTATTACATTTTATCCCCCAATCTGTGGTATAGGTAGGAACATCTTATGAGTTATTTTCTAAGCAAGTCAAGAGAAAGGAGTGATTTGTCCAAGCTTACATAATTAGTAAGTGATGGAGCCAAAACCTGAAGCTGGACCTTCTGGTCCCAAATGTTATACTCTTTCCATTTCTCATAGTTGCCACTTGAGTGTTTTCTATCCAACTCAGGACGTAGGGATCCACATTGTAAGAGTGGAAGGTAAATTTTTAAAAATCCACAAGGAAACCTGGATATTTGGATAAATCGTAAATTATCCATGTCTCAGAAGCAAATTAAGAAGCATTTCAAAGAAGTGACATGATCAGATGTCAGAAGATGATAAAAAATGTCACAGTAGAGGTAATTGCTTTGACAAGTATCTATGTAGAAGATATCATTGACATCGAAGAATCTTTCCATCAAGTAATGGGACAAAGAATTGAATTAAATAGAAAAAAAGTTGGATCCACAACTAATGACAATAGACAATGTCACCATAAGCTCTAAAAAGGAGAAAAGCAGAAAATCCACTCTAGTAAAAATTTCTTGAAAACAAAAATTCACAGGAAATGCTTCAAGTTAGCAACAACTAAGAGTAATTTAAATTGTCATTTGATGCCAATGAACAGAGATTTGCTGCTAAGGTGGGTGGAGAATAAATTAATACTAGGAATATTCTTGAGAAATGAAGACATTAAGTCTATGGAAAAAGATTTAAGTTCAAAAATAAGAAAGTGAGCTCATGAATTAGGGCTGAAGAGAAGAAAAAATGTAAAACGACTGCGGCAGTTAGATGCCAGTGTTTGTGGGTAAATGTGAAACTAACATTTGCAGCGTAATTGCGGCTCAGTTTAGAGTGAAGGAAAAGGCAGAGGTTATTTCTTTTGTATACAATTCTGATTTCTCATCTTTTGACAACTGAGTGTAGGGCTTTCTCCATTTAGTACTGTTCCCCGTCAGTGAACAATCTGCTCAGAAACATTCCAGAGTTCATGCTGATCCTTATAAGCTTTTCATTTCCCTGGGAGTTTCTCTCTGACACAAACAATACTTTCCAGTTACAAACAATTCTGCAGTATAAAATATCATCGAGGGCAATAGCACTTGCTTGTATTTCTTTTCCCTACATCTTATTGAAAAAGCTGCTGGTGTTATTTCAGGTCTTTCTCCAGACTGGTAAAAGTTGTAATTCCACCAATGATAAGTTGATTGGTCTCTGGTTTTTCTATTTCTTGCCCATCTTGGCATAAAAAATTGGACTAGTCACTGTTGTTTTCCTATGAAACTAAATGCAAGATTATTTATATCTTGGGCATTGAATGACATTTTACACTAAACATGCTATGTTGAGTATTATGGCTTACTTACCACAGGGCAAGGTATTTGAGAATTTCAAACTCTATATCCAAGGCTTACCTAATATTGCAACCCTGTCCCTGCAAGCCGGGGACAGTTCGCCATATAATTAAAAGAGCTATTTCACTGAGACCCCACTGCATGTCCTTGGTTGCAACTCAGGTAGAACATAAAGATGACACAGAACATATAGAAGATTAGTTGGAGAATATTCTGCTCCCTGAATCCATAAAACACGTCTCTGAATTCAAGCCTACATCATCTGCCCTTAAAAGTATAATAGCTTCTTCAGTTTTCAACTGTCACTGCGCTGCTGTACTTTCAAAAAGCTATTGAGACACTTGGAGTATGAAAGATGCTATATAAATCCAAATTTAATTCCATAGTCTTCCAGTAATTTGCCTCATAAATACTTCTTGGAGTAGTGAAATACTTTTGGTTATAGAAATAAAACTTATGTATTCATGACCTATGTATTATTTCATCTTCTTGGAAGTCAAAGGACTATTTCTGTGTTTATGCTACTGAAATAAATTTGTTATAGGTATTTTTATAAAGGTTGTCAGTACATGTTACATTGTTGTTGGAGGTGGCACTATTATCTGTTGCGGATTTTTCTGCAATTACTGTACTTTTTAATGCACATTTTTCAGTCATTTTAAGTGAATTGACTGAATTTTTATTCATTAATAACTACTTTCATTTCTATGAAATCTCACAATTTCACAGGTGTTTGGAAATGTTAGCATAACCTTATGGTAAGGACAAATGAATGTGGGGAATGTCAACCCAAAAAGTCTTCAAAATCACTGCTGAGGAGACAGTAGGAACCTTATTTGGCTTTGAGAAAAGGACATGGATTTAATGATTACTCAAGTCCATATTTTTTCCAGTGAATTCTATCTTCCCATAATCTTTTCTCACTCTAAGCATGTCTAGAAACAATCCTTTTATCTTGACACAAGGAAGCCCCTGCTGTATCTGGAACATTAAATAAGAAACTTCAACACTTTTGTTGTGAAAGTCAGAAATCATTTTCAAATCTTGTAGCAATGTAGATTGCTACTTTAACAAGAAAACTTGTTAAAACTGTAAGCAAAAGAAAACCGCTAAGATACTCTGTCAAATGCAATGTGTAGTGATATCACTGAGGATTATCTTTGCATCTCTGCACTAGGAAAATCTAAGGATATGAGATTAAACCATCCAATTAGATGCTCAAAAAATAAAAAAATAAAAGGAGATTCATGGCAATCATGAATGGATGTGTGTGAGTGTGGATATGTGTGTTGGGGAGTTTACAAATGGAACAATTTATCAAGTATCAGGAACTACTGTTTGTCTCATAGTAAAATTACAGCTATTTGCAGTGTAACATGAAAGACTGTCTTATGATGTTATAGTGGAATTGTATTCATCTAATTTAGCTATTCAGTTTGAATCCCTACTGGTGCTGGAGGAAAAGGTGTGGGTGCAAAAGTATGTGAGATATGGACCCTGTCCTAAAAGAATGTAAGCTCTAGTGAAGATTACATGTGCAAAAATAAAATCCCACTTGGGATTCATTGTTTTCAGGAATACGTACCTGAATATAGAATACGATTTTCTAATATTTTTAACGAGCCTAATCAGGTTTAAAATATCCTATTTCAGAGGAAATTTAAATAGTTGCTTTTATAAAACTGGTGGCATAATTTTCACACAGTCTCCTCAAGGAAAAGAACAGAGCTCTGTCCATTGCTGTATGCACAGTATTGGCCTCAATTTCAACAGCTAGTCCCTGTGGAATAAGCAGTGATACCACCTTACATGCCTGTAATCACGGCACTTTGGGAGGCCGAGGTAGGGGTATCTCCTGAGGTTAGGAGTTTGAGACCAGCCTGGCCAACATGATCAAACCCTGTCTCTACTAAAAATACAAAAAATTAGCTGGACGTGGTGGCGGGCACCTGTAATCCCAGCTACTCGGGAGGCTGAGGCAGGAGAATCATTTGAACTTTTGTTTTTGTTTCTATACTTCCCAGATAATCATTAATGATTAAATATTACTTATAGTGTGAAAAAATACGCATTTTTTTTTAAAAAAAAAAGTAACATTGACTCTGGGTAACAATAGTGTAGCCTCCTCATTGTCTTCTATGTTTTTAAAATATTTGACAGGTATAATCTCTAGAGTACTGGAATTCAGAAAAATGTCATATTCTAACCTCCTCTCCTCCACACTAGTAATCACTTTTCATTCGTCAATCAATTACACCAATGAGACACTTGGAAGATGCCCCTCCCAGTCCCAGAGTACTTGAGTGCTCCCTTAGGTAGGACAGACAGGCTTGTTCAAAATAGAAGCGCGGTGGCTCAAGCCTGTAATCCCAGCACTTTGGGAGGCTGAGACAGGTGGATCACGAGGTCAGGAGATCGAGACCATCCTGGCTAACATAGTGAAACCCCGTCTCTACTAAAAAATGCATAAAAACTAGCCGGGTGAGATGGCGGGCGCCTGTAGTCTCAGCTACTCAGGAGGCTGAGGCAGGAGAATGGTGTGAACCCGGGAGGCGGAGCTTGCAGTGAGCTGAGATCCGGCCACTGCACTCCAGCCTGGGCGACAGAGCAAGACTCCGTTTCAAAAAAAAAACATAATAATAATAATAATAATAATAATAATAATAATAATATCATAATGTCAGAAGTTCTTAAACTGCTCTAGCATATTCTAACAAAATTCTGGGGTGGTTTTTTTTTTTTATTTTAGCTAATTCTACAGTGAAAAAATGATCCCAGGAAAGAACCAGTGCAACTAAGAGGCACCCAGTAGTGCTATAGATTTTTTTTTTTTTTTTTTGAGTCAGAGTTTTGCTCTTGTTGCCCAGGCTGGAGTGCAGTGCCACGATCTTGGCTCACTGCAACCTCTGCCTCCTGGGTTCAAGTGATTCTCCTGCCTCAGCTTCCTAAGTACCTGGGATTACAGGCATGTGCCACCACACCCGGCTAATATTTTTTTGTATTTTTAATAGGGACAGGATTTCACCCTGTTGGCCAGGCTAGTCTCAAACTCCTGACCTCAAGTGGTCTGCCCGCCTCAGCCTCCCAAAGTCCTGGGATTACAGGCATGAGCCACCATGCCCAGCCAAAGTTACCCTTATTTTCAACACCCAAAGGTAACCACTATTGACATTAAATCTCTAGTAGTCCCTCTAAAAGATGTGTCTTATGTTTTAGTTATAGATAGTATTTACAATTTAAATGATACATTAGAGAGTTACAATTACCTTGTAATACTGTACATTGCTGTGCCACAGATTTTGCTGTGCATTGGATTAATAACAGATAGTTTGCTTGTAAATAATAACATTCTAGGCCAGGCGCTGTGGCTCACACCTATAATCCCAGCACTTTGGGATGCCGAGACGGGTGGACCATGAGGTCAGGAGTTCGAGACCAGCCTAACCAACATGGTGAAACCCCGTCTCTACTAAAAATACAAAAATTATCCAGGCCTGGTGGCACGCACCTGTAATCCCAGCTATTCAGGAGGCTGAGGCAGGAGAATCGCTTGAAACCAGGAGGCAGAAGCTGCAGTGAGCTGAGATTGCACACCTGCACTCCAGTCTGGGCAACAGAGTGAGACTCTGTCTCAAAAAAAAAAAAAACAAAAAAAAAACCTATATAAAATTCCAAAAATGTCTTAAAATTAGTGAAAAAAAAAAGACGAATATAAAAAATAAATTTATTCATTAAAAAATTCATGGCTTATATCACTCTATGAGAATACCAAGAAAAATTATAAAAATCCAGCCTCACAAGAACATACTAAACAATGTGGTCTAGGATTTGGAGTTCTAAGACATGAGATTGATCCCTGAGTCCATGTAATGATCATATAACCTCGAGCATATCAATGAATCTTCCCAAAGCTTAGTTCTACCATGTAGAAAATGAAGATAATAAAGATTTCTTTGAAAACTTGTTGAGAATTAAATGATATAATGTACATGGAATTCTGTTTTAAACTTTTAAAGTGCGACTCAAATGACACTAGCACATAATTTAATAATTTGAACTTAAAATTTATTTCTTAAATTCAGTTATTAAAATGAAATTATAGTTCTCTTTATCTGCCATTATGTAATTGTTCACAGAATGTAACTTAAAGTGAGTACTACCAACAAGAACTGTTTTCCAAATTAAAAAAATTTAGAGATAGCATCTATGCTCAGATTTGAACATCAATAAGCTGACCCTCTATCCAAATAGTAGCTCTGAATGCAGTTTTGTTTTATCTTTTCCATAAAAGTGGATTGTGAAAAGTTTGCAAAACTTTAAATATAGGCACCACTGAATATAGTTTTAATCAGTGTAAATAGTGTCAAATCAAGTGAGGTTAGCACTTTTAATTGGGCTAGCTTCTATTGTGAAACAATAACATCTTCATATGAACGAACTTTTGCACTAACTCTTATACCCCTCTCAACCTAGATATTACAATAGTGAAAATGAATTCTGATATGATCAGGATAGGGTTCATAGAGTTGAGGGAGCCACTGACTGTAGGAAGTATCTCTTACTTCCTGTGAGTAGCGCAGATTATGTCATCATGCCTCAAAGTAAGTTGGACACTAAGTATGAAAGCATTGTGCTTTCATACCATCTCAATGACAGCCTCAGGTTCCTCTTTGACAACTCAAGTAAATTTAACAAAGATGTGGCATCAAACCATATTTCAAGCCTCTTGAAAGAGACGGAAATGAGAAATAATGAGATTTTATCCTATGCCCTTTTATTGTGCAGTTGTCACTGAAATCAAAGATTCCAGAAAGCTCTTTCCGATATGACCTACAATGTTTATTATGGTACAGTTTGACCTAATTGTATAAATTACATCTAAGTTGAGGAGCACCTTGACCTCCTTTGTGTTTTTGTCAGACTGTGTTTGTGGTAAGCCTGCCTTGAGTCTA
Organism: Theropithecus gelada; assembly: GCF_003255815.1. Taxonomy (NCBI): domain Eukaryota; kingdom Metazoa; phylum Chordata; class Mammalia; order Primates; family Cercopithecidae; genus Theropithecus; species Theropithecus gelada. The sequence goes on along the minus strand of NC_037668.1, from coordinate 99,348,347 downwards.
TTGGGAGACTTTGCCCTACTGCTTGTTCTCAGCGCTTTCTGCCTCTAGAATATTGCATCATCTTCTCTAGTCTCTCTCAGCCACTTTTTTCTTTCTTTTTTTTTTTTTTTTGAGATGGAGTCTACCTCTGTCTCCCAGACTGGAATGCAGTGGTGCAATCTCTGCTCACTGCAACCTCCACCTCCTGGGCTCAAGAGATTCTCCTGTCCCAGCCTCCCAAGTAGCTGGAACCACAGGCGTATGCCACCACGCATGGCTAATTTTTGTATTTTTAGTAGAGATGTGGTTTTGCCCTGTTGGCCAGGCTGGTCTCCAACTCCTGACCTCAACTCATCCGCCCGCCTCGGCCTCCCAAAGTGCTGGGATTACAGGCATGAGCCACCCCACCCAGCCTCAGCTACTTCTTACCAAGAACTTCTCTTATCTGTCAGGACACAAGCAACAATGCTCGCTCTCTCTCTCTTTTTTTTTTCTTTCAGAGCAGGTACTTCAAGTAGCCTCTTCTTCTAAGCTCTGTTAAGCCTCATTTCCATCCTTTTCTTTTAACACTGAACAAAGGTGCCAAACACTAAAATTTCTAAATAACTTTTCAATGACCGGAAAACAGTGTTTCCCTTGGTCAAGTGGTAGAAGAAAAGTTTATATAGTCGTTCTTGTAAGTCAGTTTGTTCTTTCCCATTTCATTCAACCCTGTGAAAGAATAAAAAATGCAAGTATATTGAAGAGTTTCCTCTTCCAGTCTCCAGAACAAATGTATGCCTTTATTCTTTTTGTTTCAGTTTTTTCTTATTGTAGGATAAATAATTTCCATGATAAAATTTTGGTTGTTTAAACTACTTTGAAAAGAAAGAGGATTTACAGAAAATAATATTTCATTCATTCGTTCACTCAATAAAGTTATACTGGGCAATTGGTTAAGCTCGTTCTAGTCATTGTGAACACAAAGATGAAGAAAGCATAGCGAATGCCTCATAGTCCCTTAGGGAGAAAATGTATAAACAGGGAGATAAATTCAAGTTACCTTCAAACACTGGGCAGTACAGACGATGAAACTAACTGTACTTAGGAAGGTCGGGAAAGGCTTTTCAAAGATGGTAAAGTATGAATAGAGATTTAAAGGAAGAGAATAATCCAGCAGGTAGAAAAGATCAGGGTAAAGTCATTCTAGGTACAGAAGGGTTGTACTCCCTTGCTGTTCGCAGAACGGCAAATAAAGTCAAGTAATTGCATGGAAAGCAGCAACCATATTCTTCACAGCATCATATGGGACTAAAAGCCTTGAATTATATCCTAAGACACTGGAATATTTTGACCTGGGAAATGATTTATATCAATGGGCATTCATAAAGATCTCTCTGGTAGCAGTTCTTTGCCCTCTTTGGGTGGATTACACGATGGGTCCCCAATTTTTTTGCCACCAGGAATCGGTTTCGGGGAAGACAAGTTTTACAATTTTTCCATGGACTTGGCGAAGGTTGTTCAGAGGCATTAGAGGCTCATGAGGAGTGCTCAACCTAGATCCCTAGGTTCCACGCTCCTATGAGAATCTAATGCAGCCGCTGATCTGACAGGAGACGGAGTTCAGACGGTAATGCTCGCTGCCTCTCCTACCGCTCACCTTCTGCTGTGTGGCCCGGGTCCTAAGAGGACCTGTCAGCAGTAGAACAGATGAAGTTGTGGTATACTTATACAGTGGAATCTTATACCGTGATAAGAATGAATGAACTCCAGTTACAGACAACGTCATGAATGAATTTCACAAACATAATATTGTATGAAAGTTGACCAGACACAAAATAATATTACAGTATTGTTTGAGTCTATTTATTTAAAGTTAAAACATCAGCACCAATAGAAGTCAACATAATGGTTACTCTCATGAATGAGGCTAGTTACTAGAAGTGGGATATAGTGGCTTCAGGGGTTTGAGTCGGGTTTCCTTTGCGAACATTTATCAAGCTGTACGGTTCCAATTTATTCACTTTTCTAACGTATTTCAATTTAAAACGTACATCGGAAAGAAAAATGAAGTAAAAGAATATGAGTAACCAGATTCTATTATGAACATACACAGTCTAATATTGTCAACTTTAATTAAAATCTAGACATGCTAACTAAATTTCCACTTAAATTGGTCATAGGGATATAATCCATTTAAAACATTGTGAGTTTTGTTATTTCCCTTTCTCAATAGTATTGTGTACAATTCTTGAAAGCCAATCTTGTCAAAAATAATTCATCTTACCTACTCAACATAATTGTAAAGGCATGTTTCATAATTCTATGAAACAATTCACTATTTCATGACATTTAAGAAAGTGTAGCTTTTTTCTCTCTTCTAAAACAACATGAAACCTCCTAGCTTTGTTTTCTGAGACGGTTATCTCAGAACAAAGTAAACAGAAATCTGTTTGGTACACAACTGATTTGAAATGCCTCCTATTTCCTCTTCTTCATGGTTTTCTGTTAAATGACTTCCAATGAGTTCATCTCAAATGAGGCAACATGGCTACTAGAAAGGCCACATGAAGTCCTCCATGCTCATAACTCTCTACAGCAATGTGATTTAAATTCTATTTTCTGAGCTGTCTTCACTATTTTAAAAACAATAATAGTTTTCATTTGTGCCCTTCTGACAATTTCTTAAAAATGGATAATTTAATATGTAAAAAATACGATGAAGAATTTGAACATAAAGACATGTTATAGTCTCTTCATCTTTCTTTTTGTAATTCCTATAATAGAAAGCTAGGTAATTCTGTGACAGAGGTTTAGCACCGGAATATCACACTCAATAGAGCATTTACTAAATGTCCTTGGGAATGTCCAGTAGGTCACGTAGCTGAGATTGCAGAATTGTACTTGACCACAGGCCTTCTCCCATGCAGGTTCCCATCAGGCAGCCAATTGCTTGCTGGAAAGTAAGAAGACGCATATTGGGGCTTTCTATTTTTACTGAAAGTCATATGCATTTTCTAGGTCTTATTTTCCCAGCTTCATAAACTGATTTCCTCTCAGGTGTCTGAAGTTTAGATTAAAGTTTTTTGTTGTTGTTGTTTTGAGAACTTTATTAGAGTTAGGAGACTCAGGTGTCAGTTGTATCAGACTCTAAGCAGGTCACTTACTGTATCTTCAGGCATCATTTCTAAGTCAGCCTTTTATAGTTCATCAATCTGTTCCTCTAAAGCTTTAAATCCTCAACTAACTTCAAGTGTAACAATATTTAGATAATTTTTTTTTTTATCTCTAGGGCTCCATAGAAAATTCTAAATTTTTCTAACTATATTGTCCCACTATCTATAATCTTTGCTTTAAGACAATTTTGACAGTGTAAGCTAATTTTAAGGGAAAAAAAAAGGATGGAGCTTGTGTTCTGACCTTAAATTTGTATTTTCTCCTTGATGTATTGCAGTTTCTGAGAAGACAAGATTTAAGATTTTCCTCATGATAAGTCTTAACCCCAACTAGAGGTTCAATGAGCAGGCTGATAGAACCCTTCTTGGGTAACCCTAAAAGTGTATTAGTGTTACTGCTTTGTCATTTCCAGTTTAGCTCAGAAGCCAAGAATATTTGTAGAAGTTATTTTGTCTGTAAATTGCATTTATTTATTGTGTGTGTGCATGTTTATGTGTTATTATTGGGCTCCCATTCAAGAATGTAAACTCCATGAGTACAGAGATTATGTCCATTTATATGCCTGAGCTGTGGTATCTCCAATGTCTAGAATAGTGCTTGGCACAGGGTAGCTGCTCAAAATATATATTCATGATTTCAATAATATTAATGTGTTAGAATGTTAGTTTGTTGCCTTTTGGACAAAAACTGTGTTATACTGCACTTTACATATCATGTCATGTGACTACTTATAGCTTGTTGATGGAAATATATTGTTGCCTAAACCAGGGATTGACAAAGTTTTTCTTGAAGAGCCAAATAGTAAATAGTTTTGGCTTTGCACGCATTAAAGTCTCTCTGACAAATACTTAACTTTGCTACAAAGACTTAATTTTGCAGCAGTAGCAGAAAAGTAGCCACAGAAAATATGTAAATAAACAGGTATCCAGCCCACCCACCTCTTGTTTTTGTTTGACCCTTGAGCTAAAAACAATTTTTAGATTTTTAAATGGATTTCTTATATCAAAAGAAGAATGATATCCCATGCGTCATGGGATATTAATATGAAATAGAAATGGAAATCTGAATATTACTCCCATCACCCTTGGGATCTTATTCTTCTGGAAATTATAATTTCCATGTTAATAAATAAAATTTTATTGCAATATAGCCATGCCCATTCATTTAAGTATTATCTAAAAGTGCATTTGCATTCTAATGTGGAGTTGAGTATTTGCAAATACTAAGCAAACTACAGAGCAGAACCTTTTAAAAATAGGCTGAAATGATAAGGCTTTTTTTTTTTCTTTTTACATTTTTCTGGTCATAACAATCTCCATATCTTCAAAACTTATAAAAGTTCAAAGCTTAACTTTTGGGGGGCTTATGGCTCCTACAATTATAACATGGCAATGGTAACAAAGATAGAAAAATATGTTACTCTATGCATGTTAGTGAGATCTGTACATGTAGAACACAATGCTTAGTTACCTATAATAATTGATTCAAGAATCAGATGCATAAGTGATACACACATGTGATGCTAAAGAATCATATAAATCAATCAGGCTAGGTTTCTCAACTCTCTATCAACTTTACAACAATTCTTTACAATGTAATGGAAATTAGCTTCTCACTTTTATCCTCTGATGCAGTTGAAATTGCTAATGAAAAATCTAGAAAATCTGGACTTCAGTTAATCACGACTTGGCTGTAGATTATTGTGTTCTATAAACTGTAAAAATCAAATGAGCGTTACTTATGTTTATTTGAAAAAACTAAAGTATGTTTCTCACAAATTATGAAAAAGCTGTTAACACTAGGCAAAGCATATTCAACTGATTAAAATACAACAATATGAGCTTTCTCTAATTAGAGTATGAGCTTTAGGAGGACAGGTATGTTTGTATCCTCAGTACCTAATAACTTAATGAAAGAATTAATGAATAGTGCTTACAAAGCCATTCATTCATTCATTCATTCATTCATGGTGTATCTGATCAAGAAATAATCATTTGATGGCTATTCTGCACTTGTACTGTGAAAACACAAAGATACGTAAAAAAGTGCCTCTGTCCTTCAGCATCCTTTTCACTGAGAAGATAACATATAACTAAAAAAAGTAGACATAACAGAAAGTTTAAATATTAATTTAAAGTAAAAGGCATTAGATAGCAATGTACTGTTAGGTGCCAAATAAGTAATACAGGAAATAAAGGCTATAACAGTTATGAGGTGGAAGGATCACTGGGCTCTAGAGAGGTCAACAAAAGCTTCCTGATAGAGGAAAGAACTATAAAGACACTTAAAGAGTGAATAAACACCCACTGTATCCCCAAAATATGCCCATATATTATGTAGCAATAAAAAATTTATAAAATCATCCTGTAAGTATTTGATAAATACATCAATAAGTCTAATGTTTAGACAGCTAAAGTGAATGAAGAACACAAATAGGTAAAACTGCCAGCGTTCTGGACGCTACTCCTAGATTGACCAGAAGGTTCAAGGTGAACAAGTATCTACTCAAAGGCAGAATAATCAATTCTGCCCTCTTTCCACTTATCCTCCACCACCGGCTGAGCCTGAGTGTACAGATCCACAAAGTAACCTAAGCACAGTAGAGTCTAGAACAGAGGGGCGAAGTGAGCACAGGATTATCCCTGAAAATTTGGATCCTTAAATATTTGGGAAGATGATTGTCCTCAATAACCTTCAATTTGTTTCTGACAAACAATCAAAGTCAGCCGCAACCTTCTCTCAAAACAAGGTCTGGTAGAGCGATTACTACTGTTGTCTTGGAGTTACACTCACCTGTTTGTCTTAAGCTTTTTCAGCATGACCAATTCTTGTTTCCCTGCATTTTTAAAAAGTTGTTAGGATTTTGCCATGTGAAGTGAAAATGTTCAATTTTATTTATTCACTTTTTATTTTATTCATTTATTTATTTATTTCTGATACAGAGTCTCACTCTGTCTCCCATGCTGGAGTGCAGTGGCACAATCTTGGCTCACTGCAATTTCTGCCATCCAGGTCCAAGTGATTCTCCTGCCTCAGTCTCCTGAGAAGCTGAGATTATATGCGCATGCCACCATGCCCAGCTAATTTTTGTATTTTTAGTAGAGTTGGGGTTTCACCCTGTTTCCAGGCTGGTCTCAAACTTGTGACCTCAAGTGATCCACCCACCTCAGTCTCCCAAAGTGCTGGTATTACAGGCGTGAGCCACCACACCCGGTTGAAAATGTCCAATTATTTAACGATGGAAAAATTTTCCTGTTTTGTTCATTAATGATAAAGAAGAAACATTTGAAATCCAGTTAAAAAAAAAAAAAAGTAATGTTTCTTTACCATTGTGTTTTTAAATGTTTCATATTTAAATTTTCATGTAACATGTGGAGTTAGTATTTGCAAATGCATTTACAGAGAGATTTTTTTTTCAGGGTGAGTAATAGAGATGTGCTTCCTGACATGTATTCCCTTTATGATTCAGGTTCTTATGGGATGCAATCACCAGCAATATTTTTTAAATATCATTTTACAAAGTACATTCACCTACTGCAGCTACCAATTTATATATTTACAAAAGTCAACATTGTGCTAAGCATGGATACTATTAAATGTGGATAATGTAGATTTATATCTTCAAGAAATAAAAAAGTACAAACTATGGTGAGAATAAAATAATCTTCTATAATTTTGCAGGGTTTTCCCCTCCTGATTGAACTATCTTTTTTGGTAAATGCTTGGCTATGTAGTGTTCTTGGTAACAAAACAATACATGAAATCACCGCAGTTAACCCTTGAAGTATCCACCAAACAACCAAGTTGGGCTTAGCAGGAAACATTCCATGATAGATAACATAAATTCCCGTTTTCTAATAGCTGAAAATCTAGTATACGTGATAACATTTATTCAGATAGTAATACAGAGCAGAAGGGGATTTAAAAAACCCTTGATGATGCCTTCTCATGTCACTAAAAATAAAATTTTACTTCATTACTGTTGTCTATAAGACTCTGAATGATCCAATCACTCATCATCCAGCCTCACTAGATACATTCTTGATCATCATAGTTCACCAAGTTCTTTTGTGGTCTAGGTTCAGAAATGACAGATTGCCATTTCTATGTCATGGCATTTGGCAAAGCAAATCTCATGGCTAATTCAAGTCATGAGGCAGGGAAATACATACTGCCCACAGTGGGAGGACCCTGAAAAAGTACATGGCGAAGGGTGTGGAAGAAGGAACGGCTAAAGGATTGGGGCCAATAACCACCTACCACACCAGATTATGTGCAAATTAATTTCTGTTCCAGCCACACTAATTTCACATTAGTTGATAACTTTACTTTGGAGTGATTGTTGACCACCCACACATTGTTTATGTGATTCACCACATGGCCACGCATTATGCCTGGGAGAAGTGCATTTTGGCCTCATTTGTACTGATAATTGTTTTGGACGTATGTCTCCCTATTCAGTTGGACGTGTCTGAAATATATCTGTCATTTATAACTACCAAAAGCCTCACCTACATATCTACACAGTGTGAGCACCCTATAAATGCTATCTTTTAATGGATTGCTTTATACTGTTTTGATCTGTGAGTGACCAATACATTTTCATGGGTCTGATCATTTGGAAGCATTAATATTCAAAATCTTTCTAAGCTACTCACCTGCATCAGTTAAGATGATTGAGACTGTAGGACTGATCTAAAACCAGACACACAAGACTTTGTTCTTTCATTTCTATAAATATGACAATTTTAATTTCGATGACAGAAATAAACACCTAAGGCAGTGTCTCTCAAACTTTAATGTGCATTTGGTTCACTTGGGGCATCTTGGTAAAATGCAAATTTTGCCTCAGGAGCCTGGAGTGAGACCTAAGGGTAGGCCTTTCTAACAAGGTCCCAGCTGAGATTGATGCTGTTGATGCCTGTACCAGATTGAATGGCAAATGTCTAAAGGAGTCAGCAGTATCCTTTCCTGAATAGAATCCTTATCCATAAGTGATATAATAACTGCATTTAAGAAAAGTAACAAGAAGTGACCTTAAAATGTCGATTATTATAACATTTTGTTGATATATCATGGGCCAGTTTTATGTGCTGAAAATTAGTAGAATTTATATTTTGGAAATAGATCTCTAATCCAAATAAAACCATATTCATCAAATAGCAATTACTTTATTGCTCTATTGCAGGTTCTGGTTGTTGACAATGAATGCAGATTATACCTGGATGAGTAAATTGAATCAATGCTCATGAGAATTGATAGAATTTACTGATAATTCAGTATTTCTCACATCACAGTAAATCATCAGTTTTGGTGTTCAATACTAACATAATGTACTGATTTACTTAGAGAATAAAATACAATATATTTTGAGTGAAGATACTTATTCTTTTATTCATTTGGAAATATTTAATACATACTAGGATATCAAATGGTGGTAGTTGAGAATAAAACAATGATGATGATATGTGACACCTATTCTCAATGGGTTCATAAGCCAGAGAACAAAAATGGGTAATGAAATAACAATACAATAAAACAATAAAATAATGCGGGAAGTACTGTCTTCCTTAAGAAATGAACAGAAGTGCTAAGGAAGTCTGTGAAAGGAAAAATTACATGAGACTGAAGAAAAACAAGAACAGACCAAAATTTATGTATATGTATATATGAGAGAAACAAAAACCTGTATGTGTGTATATATCTAGATAGATATCTAGATATAGATATAGGCATACGTGGAAAAAGAGAGAAGAGAGACCAGTAGAATGATTAAAATAAGAAAACAAGAATCCCTCAGCCAGAGTCCCATCTGGAACCTTTAATAAAGCATGGTAAGGTAAACATATGGAATCAGTTTTGACGAGAAGTATTTTCTATCTTCTATGTATTTTAAAATTTGTGCCAGACACAGTGCCTCATGCCTGTAATCTCAGCACTTTGGGAGGCCACGGCAGGTAGATTGCTGGAGGCCAGGAGGTCAAGACCAGCCTAGGCAACATGGTGAAACTCTGTCTCTACAGAAAATACAAAAATTAGCAGAGTTTAGTGGCATGTGCCTGTAGTGCTAGCTACTCCGGAGGCTAGGGTAGGAGGACTGCTTGATCCCAAGAGGCAGAGGTTGCAGTCAGCCAAAATCACACCACTGCACTGCAACCTGAGTGAGAGAGTCAGATCCTGTCTCAAAAACAAAAACAAACAAACAAAAAGATTATTGAAGGAAAGGAAATACGGTGAAATTTCATTTGAGTTCTAGTATCACCTTCCACTTTTGCTCCTACTTGAATATTTACTTTTCCCGCCACCTTTCTCAGTTTTGGGATTTGTAGATGAGTTGGTCTTTAATATACAGAGCTCTATTCAGAATCTATTACACCCCTCCCTATACACTGTGTGGAAAACACAATTATTTGGAGTAGTCTCGAGAAGAATAAAAATAGCGATAGAAAGTGGAATCAGAAGCGAAGATTAGAGAAAAAAGGATTGGGGAATTTACTCACCAAGAAAAGAACACAGGGGAGCTTTGGTTTTATTTTGAATTTTGGACTGGAAATAGTGAACAGTTATTTGCTGATCAGAATAGGGCAAAAAGAATATGCTTCAGTCAGACACTTAAGTAAGCACCTGTCCACATTTGCCTCTGGCCAGTATAGCTTACTCCTCCTGTGAGTGTACCAAGAGCAGGGCAGGTTTCCACTACTCAGTCACTGGCCAGTGAGACTTGCCAGCCTTCTAGACCAGCATATTCAGGTTCTGGCCATAATAGGACCAAATGGGGCCAGGTGCTCCCTCTCAAGAATGTCTGGCCCCATCTCACTTTTGATAGTCTGTGTAAAATTTCTAGGTTTCTTTGATAACCAAAATTGTGAGCTTGGATAAAGACCAGTTCATCACAGCACAACTAAGGTTACTAAGGCCATTTTCCCTGTTTGGTGCTCTAAACAAATACAAAATGCTATTACGCCTAAGTGCTTTTTCGACCTAAAAAATGCCCCTCAAACAAACAAACAAACAAAATCCTAAAACACCTAAAACCTCTCTTTATTGCCTTGAAAGTGGTTCTTCATTCTTCTTTTCAGTGGGATGAAAAGGCAATTATGTTTGTATAGAGAGCTTATTATTATGCAAAGTAACTTTCAGCACCACACAAAAAAAAGAAGATTCTGGGATTCATCACATTTGAAGTGTCATTATAATTTGATAGAATTGCATTACAATAAGGAAAGATTCTAGGAGTATGTATGTAAGTACCAATGTACTTTTTCACAAGAAACATAAGGTCCATTAATTCTTGGTGCCTTGCCTGATATCAGAACACCTGTTATTTTTTCTTTTGTACACCACCAACCTCAACAATCTTTGACTAAGGTCTTATAAAGAATATATATATATACATCCTCAAAGCCATCCAAACAGTTTACATGAATTGATCTGTTACTATTAAAACTCTTAACAAGCATTGTAATTTGGCAGGTAACTGGTTTAAACCATAGAGCAGCAGCTGTAGCTAATAGAAACATGCAAGAACAATGTCTAGCAAACCATGCAGCCCCTGTGAGAAAATATCTCTAGAAGATACTGCTAATAATAAGAATTCTTGAGAGGCCACTAAAAGGCAATGTTGCTTCATGAAGTGCATATTTAATACAGCTCTCCTTCCTTTGGCTTGAAAAGAATCATACTTCTCTTTCTCAATGTCTGACCTGGGAGGGATCTCCTTGCCTGAAATATAGCATGAGCACTGCTGACGCTTCAAACAAATTTTCTAAATGTGTCTTAGACAAATACAAATTAAGGCATTTAATGTTCATGGTGAAGTCAATTAATGATACCCTTTCTTCCTTCCAAAGATCTCATGCTTAACCTGACCTCTTCCGCACTCACATTTTTCCAAGTAAAGAATATAAATACATAGATGAACAAAACATTTCTAAATGCAAAGTAGAACATTTGTAAATATTTTCATAAGAAATTTAGCATAGAAGCACCTGAATTTCTTGACTTGCTGATATGTTAGCTTTTTCTTAGCACCATTAATTTACAATGTGACCATTACTTACTATAGGTAAGACTTCATCCATTAGTTTTATAATCATTATTTGAATAATAGCTGTATTGAGTTATAATTTACATGTGATACAATTTACCCATTGAAAATAGGCAAGTCAATGGTTTCTAGTAAATTTATAGAGTTGTGCAACCATCACCACATCAATTTTAGAACATATTACCTATAAAAGAAACATTTTACCTTTTAGCTATTACTCCCTAAAAACCTGTCGTCCCATGTATTCCTAAGCAACTACTAATCTTTCTGTCTCTATATTGTTGCCTATTCTGGATATTTCTTTTTTTTTTTTTTTTTTTTTTTAGACGGAGTCTCACTCTGTCGCCCAGGCTGGAGTGCGGTAGTGCAATCTTGGCTCATTGCAAGCTCTGCCTCCTGGATTCACACCATCCTCCTGCCTCAGCCTCCCGAGTAGCTGGGACTACAGGTGCCTGCCACCCCAGCCAGCTATTTTTTTTTTTTTTTTGTATTTTTAGTAGAGACGAGGTTTCACCGTGTTAGCCAGGGTGATGTGGATCTCCTGGCCTCGTGATCCACTCACCTCGGCCTCCCAAAGTGCTGGGATTACAGGCGTGAACCACCGTGCCCGGTCATTATTCTGGATATTTCATATAAATGAAATCATTAGGTTTTATAATTATTTTTACTAATTAACTAAATTCAAGTAAATATATTTCATACTTTTAAAAATTATTCTTTTTTCTGAGCCAGGTGTTATGTGCCTGTAGTGTTTATAGGGTTATGATTATAGCTTACATTTAAAGCTCTATGAATGCAAAGGTAAGAATACACATTGGTCCTTGAACAACATGAAGAGGCCCCAAGCCCCTAGGCAGGTGAAAATCTCCCAAAAAACTTAACTAATAGCTTACTATTGGCTAGAAGCCTTACTGATGGCATAAACAGTTAATTAACACATATTTTATGTATGTATTATATACTGTATTCATCCAATAAACTAGAGAAAATAAAATGTTATTTTAAAATCATAAGAATGAGAAAGTATAGTTACTATTAGCGGAAGTGGATCATCATAAAGGTCTTCATTCTCATCATCTTCACATTGAATAGGCTTAGGAGGGAAAATAAGTTGGTCTTGATGCCTCAGGGGTGGCAGAGGCAGAAGAGGTGGAGGAGGAGACAGACGAGAAGGCAGAGAGGTAGACACTTGATGTAACTTACAGAAATACAACGTAATTTCTGTCTGAGTTTTTTGCTTTCATTTCTCTAAAAATATTTCCATATGGTACAAATGCTTTCTTCTCCATTTGCTTTAGTTTCAGTGATTGTGTCATAGAAGGGTTAATATTATAAAAACAAACAAACAAGCAAAAATCAAAACAGTCTTAAATAATCAAAATCCTTCTGGCAGATTGTATAGTGTCAGTTTGTTTTCTGGCACTGATTCATCTGCATCTTCTTCCTCATTGTCTGGCACTGGTTCAGAAGCACCCATCTCCATCAAGTCATCTTCTGCTAATTCTGCTAATTCTTCTGGTGTGGTATCTATTTGTTCTTAAATTTCTCCAAGATCTTTGTCTTGAAACCCTTCATACCCCCACCTTTTTTTTTTTTTTTACCATATTCACAATCTCTTTCATTATTTCCTTGATTGTCGCTGTTTTAAGTCCTGTGAATTCATGTACAACATCTAGACACTGTTTCCTCCAGCAGGAATTTATTGTTTCTCACTTGATGACTTTCACAGCTTTTTCTACAACAATGATAGCATCTTCAGTGGTGAAATCCTTCTAGATTTTGTTGACATTCTTTGTGTTGGAATTCTTTTCCATAGCATTGGCAATCCTTTGCATAGAGTACTCTGTGTAATGAGTTTTAAAGGTCCTCATGACCCCCCACACATGCAGAGACTGAGTTAGAAACGTGTTGAGGAGGAAGCAGACCACTTTGATGCCTTCCATGTTTAACTCATGGAGTTCTGGGTATTGCCCAACATCAAAAGAATTTTAAAAAGTAGTCCCTTATGGGCAAGGTACTTCCTGACTTTAGGGACAAAACATTGATGCACCTCTTCCAGGAAAAGTGTTCTCATTGTCCAGGCCTTCTTTTTGTGCAATCAAAAAATGGGCAGTAGCTGGTATTTTTTTTCCCTTCAAGGCTCAGGGGTTGGCAGCTTTATACATAAGAGCAGTCCTGATCACGAGCCCAACTACATTCGTTCAAAATAGGGAGTTAGCCTATCCTTTCCTGCTTTAAATCCTGCTGCTCAATTCTCTTTCTTACTAATAAATGTCTCTGTGACTTTTGTTTTCAGAATATGGCACTTTTGTGCTCATTAAACATCTGTACAGACAGATATCCTTTCTCCTTAATGATTTCCTTAATGGCATCTGAGAATTTTTCTGCTACCTCTTGCTTTGCAGAACCTGTTTCTCTCTTTACCTTGGCATTTTTTTATGCCAACTCTCTTTCTAAAGTTATCAAACCATCCTTTGCTGGTATTAAGTTCTCTAGGTTTAGATCCTTCACCTTCCTTTTGCCAATTGTTGTGTAATAACTTCAATTCTTCTCTAATCATATTAGAGACTAAAGATGTGACTCTCTTATAGAAGTCCTGCACCCATATAAAAACTGCATTTTCAATATGACATAAAAAGGTATTTTGCAAAAAGTACAATGTTTTTGCCCCTGCTGATGTAGATATAATAATGGTTTTAATAATTCCCTCTTGTCTTTTTAACTATAGTAACAAAAAATCCTTACACTGAATTGTTTGTCTCGAAGTGGCAGTCAACCACAGTTGCCGTACAAGCTACAGTACATATCAAGCAATTCGACTTTGTCTTATAATGTCATGACTTCTGTTTACTTCTTGGAAGCACTTCTAGCATCACTATGGCACTTCTTGTGACTCCAATGGTGTTATTCAAAGCTTATGATATTGCACTAAACATGGTTAAAAATAAACACAAGAACCTCGAGAAATCACTTTTTACTGCAATGCACAGTTTATTGCAGAGATGAATTTCTCCCACAAAGATGATTGCTACCACACAGTGTATTAAGCAGATGCTTATCACTCAAGCTCACCACAATAGCAACAGGAAGTGGCTACAAAATTGTTACAGTACAACAATATGTACCACAGTTAATTTTATGTAGTTATCATTTAATACTGCATCTTTACATTTATTTATTTTCCCTGGACTGTGAGTAGCACTATGTACAGTCTGCATAATTTTAAGTTTTTATAATAGATTTGTCTATATTTTATAGTAGTAAATGACAAAATAGACTAGTATCTTCATATATTATGTGCATTCATGGCATACTTTTTTCTTAATTTGTTTGATATTTCTAGGCTACACAGTTTGTCTGCCAGTTTTTTTTAAACTGTTGCAAATCTCCAAAAAGTTTCTCAATATATTTATTGAAAAAAATATCTATTTGTAGGTGGACCCACATAATTCTAATGAGTATTGTTCAAGGGTTAACTGCATATAAACACAATTTGACCAGTCATTGAAGCAAAGCTTGTTTCTAACTTATTAGCTTATTACTGATTTCACAACCTCAATACGACTTCAATTATTAATATGTAGAAGTATATTTTGGTAAAACATATTCCCAATTGTTTCTGTTTGTTTATGAAATTATTTTGAAACATAGAGAAATACCAGTTTACTACCAGTAACAATAAACTTTGAAGCTTATAGAGAAAGATAATCTCTCTCTCACACACACACACTGTATGATATGGTTTCGCTCTGTGTCCCCACCCAAATCTCATCTTGAATTGTACTCCCATAATTCCCACATGTTGTGGGACCTGGTGGGAGATAATTTGAATCATAAGGACTGTTTTTCTCATACTGTTCTCGTGGTAGTAATTAAGTCTCAGAAGATCTGTTGGTCTTATCAGGGTTTCTGCTTTTGCATCTTCCTCATTTTCTCTTGCTGCTGCCATGTAAGAAGTGCCTTTCACCTCCTTTCATGATTCCGAGGCCTCCCCAGTCATGTGGAACTGTAAGTCCAGTTAAACCTCTTTTTCTTCCCAGTCTTAGGTATGTCTTTATCAGCAGCATAAAAATGAACTAATACACTGTGCTTCAGGAATCATATTTCTTTATTGCCCAGGGATATTTTGGGGCAGCGTGAAGCACAGGGACTGGTGTCCACTTTGAAGATTCCTTAAAAACAGTGCCCTAATGGGTAACTATGTGAGATGATAGATATGTTAATTTGTCTGACTACAGTAACCATTTCACTATTATCTTAGTTCATTCATGTAGCTCTAATAAAATACTTGAGACTGAACAATTTATAAATGAGAGAAATCTATTTCTTCCAGTTCTCGAGGCTGGGAAGTCCAAGATGAAGGCATTATCATTTTGTTTCTAGTGAGTACCTCCTTGCTGTATCCTCACACGGCAGAAGGCAGAAGGGCAAAAGGGAAGACCTGCCACTCAAGAACTTTTACAAGTCATCAATCTCTTTACTAGAATTCCATCTCATAATTACAGATTCTAAAATGTTCCACCTCTTAATATTGTTGCATTGGAGACAAAGTTTTATGGGAGGCAAGGCCCTTGACCCCCCAAAGTTTCAATGATAAATCAACTCATAATAAGACAGATTATTAAGAGAAAAGACATACAAATCTATTAAGCCATGTTCATGGGGAGAATCACAGAGGATTCTTCCAACAACATCCAGGAGCTTATATATCTGCTTAAGAATGGGGGCTTGGATGCTGGTAAAACAGGTTATAAGGTGGGGGAGAAGAATAATTATATTGAGTGGCAATAACTGATTGCCTGGATGAATTATTGGATCAAGGAACAGAAATTGACTTGTAAATAGTTATCTTTGGAATTGAAATGATCCTTCGAGTCAGTCTTTATCTTAAAAAAGGGTATATTTTTTAGCCTTTGTTCCTTTAATGTATAATGAAATAACAGGGAGGGGAAGAGGAACAATTGTTCTCTTTGGTGCCTCAGTCTCATCTTTACATAGATAAGTGAAAAGTCCCTTCTAGAGCTTACTGACCTCTCAGAGTTTTTAAATCAAAATACTCATGATTACAGTGAGCCAGATTCTGGTGTAAAATTTCCTGCACTCCTTCAGTTGTAACATGAGTTTTGGAGGGAACACAAACACTGAAACCATAGCAAAAACTATGTATAAGTATACCAAAGCATTACATTTTGTGCCTTAAATTTGTACAATACAATAATTTCTTTTAAAAAAGAGCAACTGCTAATACACATGCACTATTATCTCTTTGTTAGAACCATTGCTATGGGTTCTTGTCTCTTTTGCTTCCCATCTTCCTTTAACTTAATCTATTCTCTACCACAAAGAGTCTGAATGTATATTTAGAACATGTCACTCCTCTGCTCAAAACCACTCAATAGAATCCCATCTCATTAAAAATAAAATCCAAAGTTCTCTCTGGGGCCTATATGATGTTGTCCCTTGATCTACGACATCATCTCTTACAATCACTTTCTCAGTGGACTCTCCTACTCTTCTCCAGCCACTCTGGTTTTGTTGTTGCTTTTGAACACACCAAGCATGCTCCTGCCTCAGGGCCTTAGAACTAACCAGCTCTCTGCCTACCACAATTTTACAGTTTCCCCTAATTATTTTCATAGCTCATCTCATTACTTTATTTAAATCTCTATGCAAAGAATTACTTTATTTAAATCTCTAGGCAAAAGTCTCTAAATTTATTTTCATACATAAAAGAATACCCTACCCTCCCATTCACTTTCTAGTCCCTTATTCTGTCTTTTTAGAATGTATCACTACTTGATGTTTTATTTGTTCATTGTTTGCCCCAAACGTAAATTCCATGATAGCAAGAAATTTGTTTGCTCATTGCTATATCCCTAGTGCCTAGGAAGTACCTGGGTTATTACTCAGTATACATTATATTTAATAAACATCTGTTGAACGAATGAATGAATGAATGAATAAACAGATGGATGGATGGATGATTGGATAAATAAATAAATAAATAAATAAATAAATAAATAAATAAGTATTGATCCTCTTTCCTTCAGATAAATAAATCCAAATTAGAAGTGTGGAATTTCTATAGACTTACTTTTTCTGAGTTCAATTCAAAATATTCATTCTGTTTTTAGGGCTTACAGATGAGCTTTAGCCTGAGTAGACATCTTTCATCTCTTTTCTTCTTCCAATATTGTACACTTTGTTAGAAAAACTGGGAGCTATAGCCGTTTTTTACTTTATTCAAACTGTCCTTTTTTGTATATTATAGTGTTAATTAAACTGAATTTATGATTTATATCTTCATGGTATTTCCAGATACATTTTTACTTGCTTTTCAATCACTATTTGTGGGATTTGAATACATCTAAACAATCCCAGGGGAATACATATTTATTGCCTGATCATAAAGAAAAAGTTCTTTCTTTAATTCTTATATGGAGAGTCACAACTATTAAAAAAAAAGCTATAAGACATACCACTTCAGAAAATTTAGCAAAATGTGAATTATACACTTTCTGTACTGCCAAGCTAAAATGTGGATGTCTTATAGACAACTCTATGCTGTAAGAATGTTGGAAAGTCTGGATAATCTAAGGGTTTTGAGTGAAAATACAGTATGACAGCTTTAACTAATTCAGTACCATTAAAAAATCAAAACCGTGAATTTTAATTTTACATAAAAACAAGAGAGAAAAAGGCACATTACATATTGCAGTCACCTAGTTGAGCCCCAAGCAAAAGAGCAGAGAATTGCAGAGGAAGGATATGTTAGAGCAATACCCAGCAGAGGCCAGGTCACACTGAGGTTTACAGAGGCAATACAGAGAAAGGAGCTGAGCTCTCAATGAGACCATAGAGCCAAGAGCAGAAAGGAAGAGTGTCTTTGAGCCTGGATCCAGGAGCTATAATGGCTATAGTTTGCCAGACGGTGCCAAACAGAAGCAAAAATTCAAAGATGAGTTGCCCAATTGTTCTAAGAAGATACTCTTGTCTTCCATACTGCACTACCAGGTACTCTGCAGTGGGAGGGAAGGCTGGTACTTTTCTATTATATAACATTTATTTTTGCCTCTGCTTATCTGCCCTAGGAGGCAATTACCTTTCTGAGAAGAGAGGCAGGGGCTGGCAAAAGGCCTTGAACATAGTAGGCAGTCAACACATTTGTTGAATAATAAGTGTCAATTATCCTCCTTCCTCTCACCCTGCAGTGACTCCTTCATAAATAAGTATGGGTAATCCACAAAGTGTATTTTTACTTTAAAACAAAATACATCTCTTAAATATTTCTCTTACAGAGGCACTTTGAACTGAAAGCAAACACAAAGTTTCCATATGAATACTATTTTGAGAAAATGTTAAGTATCACAAAACAGCGATTTCTAAAAGTTGAAGGGCCTTGTTAACCGTTACCACAGTATGTCATCCCTACCCAATGTTTTAATTGCCACTATTTGACTGCAGAACAATGAGGTATGGATGGATCTAGGACTGGCTGGAGAGGTCCCAGGGTGAGAACAAAATGGAATGCACTGTGCACTGGACCTAACAGATGGAGAAAGCCTCTGATGGATGACTCTCTGGAAGCATCAGAGACCACTGGCTCTGGGTGACTTGGCTCAGGCTATTAGCAAAAAAGAAGTTTGATTCAAGCCAGTCTTTTATCGATAAGGATTTTACTGTGCAACCCCCACCGAGCATTTGAATTTGAAATGAAATGTAATTTAGACTTTGCTTAATTTTTCGGACTATTTTTTTTGTTTTAATTTTACCTTTTGTAAAAATAAGAAAAACTGCTGATGGTACACAGAGATTTGTATTCCTGAAATGTAAAATAATCCATTTAAATACTATGTCCTAGTTCCTTCTTTAGAAATAAGTATTTCAGGAATTTAAGTTCATTGAGGGTAAATATAGGTATGTTTGCCAGTACCACCAGCAGTTCTAGTCAATGTGGTTTATGAAAAAAAAAAAATTTAATAAGAACTCTAAAATTATCCCGATGTAACCTTTCAATCAAAGAACTAAAAAATTATGTATTGATCATACCAGGGTTTCTTCTAACTTCATACTGGATTGTTTGTGAAAGGAAAGTCTTTAAAAAAGCTACCTGTAGGTGATGAAGATTTTTAAAGTATTCTTTTCTTCCTTTTTATTAGAGAAAATCCAAAGGGAGTTTTAAAATTTGTTTCTTTGTGTATTTTTTTAATGGTGGATCTTATTCTAACAATTTTTAAACCTTTACATGTGTTGCTTATCTCTGAGGGGCAGCATTGCAAAGTACCTAAGAAAAAAGATTTTAAAATCGCATTGACTGGGTTAAATCTAGGCTCCAACATTTATGTGTCTCAGTTTTCTCCATTTATACAGTGGAGAAAATAATATAGGCTGTTGTGAGGAGTAAATAAATTTATGTAATAAATTTATATATGCGAAGTTTTTAAAACAGACTTAAACACGGTAGGTCTAAGAATATACGAATCAGCTATTCTGATTATTTTGTTCTAGATTCCAGAGGTCCTGAAATATGAAATTATTCATTATCTTTCAGCCACGCATTTTGCTGACAGCACATTGATATCATGTCCCTAGCATTTGAATTTATTGGAGTTTATACTCAGTGCCTTAACACAGCAGTTTTATAGATAAATGAATATGAGTTTTTGTTTGTGTGAAACATTGATTTGAACACTATTATTATACAGGTACTATTTAGAATGAGACTTAACACAGACTGCCTTTATAGCAGGTGTGAAATCTTCAGCCCACAGGCCACATACGCACCTCAGCTTAATGTCATCTAGCCAGAAGGCAAGCACCCAGAGCTGGCATTGCCATTTGTACCTTCTGCTGTGAAAATACAAAAGGGCATTTGCAGTCTTTATTATCCTACAAACATGTAAACTGGGGCTGTTTCCCATCCACCTCACTTTCTGCCATAATTAGAATTCTCAGTCTTTCTCTGCCCTTTCAGTAAGTGTCTTTGTGTGCCTCTAAATGTTGCTATGCATAAGGAGAGTGTGTGTGTGTTTGTGTGCGTGTGTGTGTGTGTTATCAGCCTCTCAGTGTGTCTTATATCCGGGTGCATAGCTCCCTTTGAGCACATCTCTCATTATTCTTTGTCCTACTGTATTTGTTGGTCATTCTCTTTGTATGGCTCATAGCATATGTAAGTTCAACATTCACTGCCTTTCTTTACTCTCATGTGATTGTCTCAGTCTATCACTTAAAATTCTAGAATACTAGAATTAAAATGGAATATTGTGCTATTTTACACTTGGCATAATTCCTTAATAAAGAACCAAAATTTATATTTTATTGATTACTGAATGTATTGAATAGCATTCTTACTTAACAAATATTTAACTACTTACTATAGGACAGGAACTAGAACAAAAGAGTTTGTTTTTCTTACTCTCATTTTTTAAAGGTGCAGAAAATACTATACATTTCTCTTAACTAAAACATAGCTAGTAATTTAAATATCTTTTAACTTGTTGATTTATTATTGGTTAACTCTTCCTAGAAAAACTAAAGGATTTCCTGCCTTGCTGTAATATATAAAGTAAGAAATTAGTTGTGAAAAGATGTATATTAAGATTAGATATTTATTTCCAAATAGATTGGAGTGTATTAATGCAAGTAAATGCAAATCCACAATAACAATGAATTTA
Source organism: Theropithecus gelada (assembly GCF_003255815.1). Lineage (NCBI taxonomy): Eukaryota > Metazoa > Chordata > Mammalia > Primates > Cercopithecidae > Theropithecus > Theropithecus gelada. Next base: position 99,327,491 of record NC_037668.1, on the reverse strand, counting down.
ACTTTAACATCAAAGGACTACTTCTTCAGAACCCAGGAAGGATGAGGACAGTCTGTGCGTGCTATTGGCATGGCTATTGACTTAACATGCTGTGCAATCTGGATCACAGGTTTGTCTTCTAGCACACAGGCAGAGCACATTACAGTCTGGGTCATGTAGGAGAATTCTGTGTTTGAAAAGAAGAAAGTTTCTAAATTTTGGCTCAGAGAAATATCCAGCTACATATATGTGCCTTTATGCTTATGACATCGCCAAGGTGAGCATGCATACAGGTACTGACATTTTTAGGTGAGCTACCAAAGCAAACACCAGTTATTCAGGCAATGAGCCTAAAGAGACCTCAAGGACAGAAGGTAAGAACCAGTGAAAGCTAAAATATAGATGAAGAGGAACTTCAACATGGCTGCTGTGTGAGCTTCCTGCTCCCTTACTGGCATTTCTTTGATATGGGATTTTCAAAGCAGGTGCTATTCTTATTGCAATCACATTGTCACACTCCATTATGAGGAAGCAATTAAGCCCATAATAAGTGAAGAGGTGATGTTTTGTGTTTTTTTTAAATCTCACATAACTGTTGATTTGTTAGCTTTTGAAAACAGATAGGAATTTTTCAATTACACCCTGCAAAATACCTTTTCTCATTCTGAGTGTTTAAAGGCAAATGTATCTTGGATCCAGTGCTTTTGTGTTTACAAATCTGGATATGATTTAGTAAGCTTTAAAGAGATAGCAAGCACACAGTAAGGAAATCAGATTTACATAATTTTCTGCTTGCTTACAGAACACAGCGGTTGAGATTATCTTTTACATTTGGGAAGACTGTTTTAATATGATAAGATGAAATACCACCTACAGTACACTTGATCTTGCTAGTTTGACTTCTTAAAATAAATTACAGGCTGATTTGTCATCGTGACTTTTAACATAAATTGCTATATAATCTAAAGGAGCAATTCTAAAGGAGACTGTCTTTTTACCTCATCTACATAAAAAGATTTAGGTTATTTCTACATTTATTCTTTTCTCTGTGCAATTTATTTGCTGTAACTTTACATGGCAGGAACTACAAAAATCCACGTTTTGTTCACTTCATCCATTCTTCTATTCATGCATGATAAGTAGCAACTAGCAGCTTAAATGGAGAAATGGCACAAGTAAAATAAATACGTACACTTTACTTTTTGTATGTAAAAAAGTATTCTTTAAGGGGAGGTGTGTGCCTTTTTCTCCCATTGGAAACATAGTTAAATTGCAACCTTGGAGAAATAAGATGAGCTAAGGCATTGCTCATTATCTTTTACACTATGTATGTATGCATATATGTATGTAGGTAGTCTTGCAGTTTCAATAACTGCTATAAATAATGAGTGTCATAGTCCAAACGTCTTTTAGCTGTAGGAGTGTGATTGCTGGGAAAAGAGGAGGTAGTTCTAAACCAAAGGACCCAAGGGACCCTCTTATGTAATCATGAGCCTCAGGGGAATGTTTGGTGTTTTTTGTCCTGATTTTTGCTTTATGGATTGTGAGCATTAAGCTCGACTAAGCTTTCTGTCACTGTCTCTAAATTACATTTGTCCAAATTTGCCATGGTTCCTGTTTCCTGTATCATCTGTATTTATTATTTGACCACAAAAGAGTTAGAAAATGAGCATGGTTATATGCTTTCCAGGATTAGTTATTCATGGAGAAGTGCTCCGACTCAGGTATTTTACATCAAAAAAGTGTGTGGAGGGGTGCACACAGGTCTTCTGGTCAAGCTTTCTTACTGTATTCTGTATAGAGATTACATATATGTATGTATTATCTTATTCAGGGCTCAGCATGAAATTGGAGTAATCCCGGATTTATAAGTGGATGATGATTATTTCCTTCCAACTCAGTGGAATAATAGTACTGACCCCCTGCCTGGAGTCTCTGATTGGAGCCTTTGTTTTTATTGTTTTTAATAGTTGGGGAAAGGTTTGTAGAAAACATGAGTAACACATATAGCATAGGATTATATAATGTCATCCATACAATGTCATGTCTGATGCTGCTTTCAGTTTAAACAAAAACTCAAAGATAGACAAGTTTAATGGGAGATTTATTTGGAATCATAAGAAAGATTCGGCCTTGCCTACCTCTTCCATGCTTTAAGCCTTCCTGCTCCAGGAAGAACTTCTCAGAATAGTCCAGCCCACTGTGAAATACTCTTCTTGAAGCTAAGAGCACGTATTATGTGTGCTGCTCAGTCATTTCATCTTGACATGTCTTTTCTTTTTTTAATTTCTAACTTTTGTCTCTTTAACCCTTCCTGCCTTAAAACAGTTTATGTGACAAGCCCCAATATGAAACAGATTGTTAACTTGCATTTGCTTTCTATTGCTATGAAACAATTACCAGAAATCAAGTGGCTTAAAGCAACACAAATTTGCTTTCAGGTCTGTAAGTCTTGTGTAATATGGCTTAACTAGGTTTTCTGCATATGGTCTCACAAAGCTGAAACCAAGGTGTCAGCTCAGCTGGGTTCTTATCAGTAGGCTCTAGGGAAGAATTACTTTTGAGCTCATTTGTGTTTTCAGGATCCAGTTCCTTGTGGTGGAGGGACTGAGGTCCTCATTTTCTTGGTGGCTGTCAGCAGAAGTCTGCTTTCTGTTTCTGAAAGTCACTTGCATTTCTTAACACATGGGGCCTTCTCAGTTTTGAAGCCAGCAACAAAAGGCCGATCCCTGTCTGGGTTTTTAATCTCTGATTTTGCCACCAGTGAAGAAAACTGCCTGCTTTTACAAGACCTCATGTAACTGGGATAGGCCCACCCAGATCATCTCCAGATTTTAAGATCAACTAACTCGGAATTTTAATTACATCCACAAAATCTTTCACTACAGCACTTAGATTAGTGCTTGACTGAGTAACCAGGGGATGGGAGTGTCTGGGGAGGAAAGACATCTTTAGAATTCTTCCTACCACACTGACCATGGTGCATTATCTCCTGTGACACTGAGGTAATTCTGTGCACAGGTAGATACTAAATTCATTTATTAAGTGAATCCACAAACGTATGAACAAATCAATAGTAAAGATAATTTTGTCAGTCAGATATATCATCATACAAATTACAAATAGATAAAACTGAGCCTGTAGGTGAAGATGATTTTATTTTACCCAAATGCATTCATTTTGGGTCATTATACTTAACCTTATGTCTATGATTGAATTAATTAATCATGGAGCGATTTACCATTCAATGGTGAGAATTTGTTTATCAAATGACAACAAATTTTAAAAGGGTTTTTTTTCTTTAAAGTCCTAACTATTAGCATCTGAGAGTTATGCCTTAGTCTCAAAGTGCTTTTACAAACCGATGTGTACATTACAAAGCACAGGCACAAACATTGTCTCCTCTAACATTCACAGTAGTCTATAGTGTGACTATAGCCCCTATAGAAATTTGAGGCTCACAATGCTGCAGTATTTTGTTGAAGATCTTAATTCTTTATACTCAAAATGTTCTAAATGCAAGTGATTTGCAAAAAAAAAAAAAAAAAAAGGGGGGGTGAGGTGGGTGAGGAGGAGTTGGTCATAATGATATAGTCAAAGAATTAAATGAAGAGATTAACAAAAAAAAATTCTGGCCAATTCTTTATATGCCATGCCCAAATGCTTGATAATTATAATGTGATTGCTATCCCACCTTGTATCTAACAGTGGAATTATGTATCTTCAGGAATTGCAATGGTAAGTTATCTATGGCAAGTAGAAGAGACTAGTTTTTCCCACATTTTGTGAAATGCTGGAAAAGGACTTCTAATCTCTACCAGTGAAGTAATGAAAAGGTAATATCTTCAAATGAACAACATGCAACTACATTTGTCTCTAATTAGTATCTATGAAATAATGACACTCATTTTTCTCTTCCACGAATTTGTAGGTTTTTTTATGTTTTAAAAATAGCTTTTTTAAAAATTTCATTTTATTTTCTTGGGACAAAAAATTATTTCAAGAAATGCTCTGTTGCCCAGGCTAGAGTGCAGTGGTACAATTAGAGCTCACAGCAGTCTTGACCTCCTGGGCTCAAGCAATCCTCTCACCTCAGCCTCCTAAGCAGCTATGGTGATAGGTGTATGCCAACACATACCATTTTTTAATTTTTTTTTATTTTTTGTAGAGATGGGATCTTGCTTTGTTGCCCAGGCTGATCTCGAACTCCTGGCCTCTAGGGGTCCTCCTGCACTGACCTCCCAAAGTGCTAGGATTACAAGTGTGAGTCACCGGGCCCAGCCGAAAATAGGTTTTTGAATCTGTACTTTTTGTAATTCAGTGATCAGGAAATCAAACTGTATTTACAGACTCAGGATACCTGTTTCATAACTTAAAAAACAAACTCAAATGCAATTCTGTTGCACAATATGTATTTTAAGAAGGGTGTTTATAGGATAATTGGAATTATCAGACTTGTATAATTTAGTAAACATACCTAGGAATAGAAAAAGGCTCAAAATGTCCAATATAAAGAGATGCATTTGCGGGGCTCCAAGATCAATATGTTTGTGTCTCCTGTGCTACTTTCAGTCATAGGATTCCCTTGACCTCTTCTTCCAGCATTCTTCAAGTTTCAGTATCCTTTCCAACAGTCACTTTGCCTCTTCTCAACCACTCCCTTCCACTTACAAAATCCTTTCTGTAATATTCCACATCTTATTTCATTTTACTTTCAGAAAACAATAAAAGAAGGCCTTTCTTCAGTTCTTTTCCTGTAGCCGCTAAGCCTAGATTAAATCCGAGGTAATTTTCACAGTCCTATGAGTGACTTTGAGCTTGACCTAGGCCCCTCTTTAGCTTTCGACTATGAGATTTCGGAGGAATTGTTGCTTGTTCCTTAAAGAATATAAATGACATTATGACGGTCTTAAATAAGGAAAACATTCACACAAAAACCGTTATGACAAATTGAGGAATATTAAAGTAGTCAATTTGTGCATTTCATTGAACATTCTGAACCATACAAATTTGAATGCAGTTTTCAATATACAAACAAGCCAGTTCTGTAACAATAGACAGTGTCATTGTGTATCAGACATTATGCATAGTGCAGCCAGCTGCATCAAAGAGATGGGGGAACTGGGATTTGTTTTTAATGTTAAATTGAAATCCAGAAAAATTATTATTGTCACTCTGTAATAAACAGGAATGTGGCTTAATGAAAACCTTTATTTGTATTGGTGAGTTTTTTGTTCCTAATTCAGAAGTGGATAACGCTGTTCTTTATAAGCGGGTAGCTGCCACAATGCTTAAACTTTGCAAAATATCATCTTGTTCACATGTGAAGAATATCAGAATAGTTTAAATAGTATAGATAAGATATAGTTTAATATAGGAGGAGATTCCAGGAAGCTTAGCAGGAACATTCACAGTGCTTATTATATCCTTCTTATATCCCTTTGTCTTAAAAAAATGTGTAACAAGGAGATATTAACATTTAATATCTCTTCTCCCTTTGGTGAAGGGAGAAAATAATCGTCTGTCTTTTCTAATTTAAAGATTAAAAAATTACACCCAAGTGCAATTATGCATTATGTAGCCCAAACCTTTTTATAATGATATGTTTCTAAGAATACATCAAAATGTATGGTTGCTTTTTAATGCTTGCTTTCTTTAAGTGTTACACATAAACTTGCAGAGAATTTTAGAATTTTTCTTGGCAATTAGAATGATGTTGAATGTTACTATTAATTGTGAATATAAGTAAAGAAGTTAGTGTGAAATGGAAAAATGTATGTTAGAATACATGTATTTAAATGTGGCTTTTTTATTTTATTAGCAGTTACTCTTAGATACTAGTGTGCTAGGAAGTACAGAAGTTACTCTGATAAAAACAAATTGACACATTTATTGTTTTTAAACTATACCTTTGCTCTCTAGGAATATATGGTTCTCTTAATTTTTTTTTCCATTTTTCAAGTTTTTGAGCCCTGGCCTGAAGCTTGAATAATAAGCCAGAGCTGCTCCTTCACTGGAAAAAAATTAAAACCAAAACCAACAACTAAATTTTATGCAGAGATATCTGAATGCTAATTTTTTGATTTCATGTGTACCTTTTAGCAACTGATGAATCAAGACACAGTCTAGTCATCTAGCTGAATGTTGTAGATGCCTACTTTTTTGATTCTAGGCCAAGTTCTTCTTACAAAAATAAATTAGCCATTCATAACAGATTTCTAATATAATGTTATTAAAATATCACTAATATTAAATCAATACATATTTATTATGAGCTCCATATGCTTGAGGCGCTAAAAAAGTTAAAATTGAGCACATTATGAAAGATGTGAAGAAAGTATGTATTGACCATAGATCTTGGAAATTATTTCCAACATTTAATATTTCAAGAAATAATTATATCACTTCCAGCATGTATATAGAACACACTCATTTTGTATTTTATTGGTTGAAATGTCTAATTAAAGAGGGGTCTAGAGTTTGGATAATTTACTAGACTATGGAATTATTTTGATCATATTATATTTAGAAACATTTTAAGATTCCTATTTGCTACTTTAATATTAATAAGCAATGAGCATTATAAAAGCATGAAGCAAAATACTAAATAAATTCATGTGAGCAGTGCAATATTCTGGAAAGGACATTAAACTTAAAATCTGGACACTTGCATTAATTCTCTGTGTAGCTCTTTCCTCTCCAGACTTGAGTGTCTTCTGGCTATAAAACGACATAAGCCTAGAATGTCTTTCTCTAAATAGATTCTGATTTAGTTATGCTTTGACAAAAGAGAATAGATTCTCTCAAAATTTCTTTTAACTCTGGAATTAAAATAACATATGATTTTGTAAAAATCATTTCCTTTTTTCTGGTGTAGAATTTTTTTTTTTTTTTTTTTTTTTTTTTTTTGAGACGGAGTCTCGCTCTGTCGCCCAGGCTGGAGTGCGGTGGTGCGATCTCGACTCACTACAAGCTCTGCCTCCCGGGTTCACGCCATTCTCCTGCCTCAGCCTCCCGAGTAACTGGGACTACCGGCGCCCGCCACCACGCCTGGCTAAGTTTTTGTAATTTTAGCAGAGACGGGGTTTCACAGTGTTAGCCAGGATGGTCTCGATCTGCTGATCTCGTGATCCACTCTCCTTGGTCTCCCAAAGTGCTGGGGTTACAAGTGTGAGCCACCGCGCCCGGCCAAATGTTTTTTTTTTCTACTTGACTTCATAGTCCTAAAAGCTAAGAATTAGGTGTTGTTTATCTTTGTGTATGTATGAATGCAACGCCTAACACATAGTAGGCACTCCATAGCACTTGTTGAATAAATAATGTGATTACTGGTGTAAAAATCAGTTACTCCTAAATTATAATTTCCTGACTTAGGTAAATCTCAAAGATCAATTTTCCAATCATATGTTTAAATGTATATATTAAGGTTAAGTATAATTGAAAGTACTGCTAAAGTAGAGGCATCTCTCAATAAAATAAAGGTGTTATGAAATAACAAAACTTTTCCTAATGTTTTGTGCCTGAAGGAACTATGGATATAAACTTAATGCTAATAAACTGAAACATTTATTAATGCAGGGAATACTATTTTTATTACAGTCAAAAATGATTTTAAACAGTAATGTAAGTGGCCAAATTTGCAATATCTATAAAAATGAGCCAGAGGTAAGGTGTTTTGATGTAATGATTTTAAAAGTGCACGCCTCTCTCTCTTTTTTACTATCTTGACTAGTGTCTGAGTTCAGTACTGGCATCACTGTGCACGTTTTTTTTTTCTTTTCATCCTTTTCTGGACTCTTCTTTGGACTAGAATTCCCTAATATCTGATATTTGTGTGCCTGCCCCCAAAGTCCTTCCACAGCAGTTGTATTTCTCATTTTCCCATTTTACAAGTTGGATAATCTTAGGCAGCAATAGAGCCTTGAGGAAAGAACATTTCAAGGTTGTAGAGGAGAGGAGTATTTTATAGTTGAAATCATAATAAAAAATTAGAACTATGAGTGCCTTTAAATATGTAAGAAATACAAGAGGAGACAAAACTTTCATTCAGCAGTATTGCTGGTATAGCAGAAACCAAAATGATGATAGTGTAAAACAGTGGGTGATATTCCTGGGATAAAATCTATGAGGAAAAAAAAAAAAACATTTAATTAAGATTTTAAGACCTAGGTTTTTTGTTGTTGTTGTTGTTGTTAAGAGTATGTGCCTGCTAACAGTATAATTAATGCAAACCTCATAAAAGTGACACTAACTGAGAGAATTATCAAGAGCCAAGAAGAATAGTGGCAAAGAGAATAGATAACGGTTTACTTTCAACAGATTTATTTATCCAAATTAATTTTCTGTGCACCTACTATGTGCAAAGCACCATGAAGCGTAGGGAGATATGAAGTTGCAGTAGACACAGTGTTTATAATGTATTGTTTTCCTTTTCTTTATACAAGCTTATTGTCTTTCTCTGGATACCCCTAAAATGAGCAGTTTTCTTGTAGGTGATTATTTTGGGAAGGAATTTCAAAGAACACTGGTGGGTGATTGGAACAAATAAAATAGGGAGGAAGGGAAGAAGGGAAAGCCAGTCCAAGAATACACTATTGAACTGATACTAGCTGTGCATAACTGGACTCCATCCTACTAGGGACCCTCTGAGGAGTTCTGTAGAATATACTTTAGAATTGTTTGCCCTGCACACAACCAGTTGTCATAGCAACAGCTAAAGTAGAAACATAATGAGAAGATGTAAGGCAAAATACAAAAATTGTGTGAAACAAGTGTATTTTGCAAATTTATCTCATATGGAAATAAAAAGAGCAGTTATTTATTAAGCCCTTATTATATGCAGTCACTGTGATAGACTCTGGGGAAGAAGAAATAAGAGGAAAAGAAAGATGAAAAAATATGGTTCCGGCTCTTTAGAAACTCGAACTCTAGGTGAGGAAGCAAGTACCTAAGCAAGGCCTTGAGAGAACGTGAGTTACAATGAGGCCTCCAGGGAGGGAGGAAGTAAGGAAGAGATCTTGGTTATTACAGATGTAACACCGAACTTGCTTCTTAAGGAGAAATATGTCAGATAGAGGTGGGAGAATTGGGAGGAAGTAGAAGAAGGCAATTCCAAGTAAAAGAAGCACGGACTGTAAACCCAAGGAGCTAAAAGGCTATGGTTTGTTCAGAGCATTGTGATCTTAAAGGAGCTGCATATTAAAACTACAAAAAATTAGCCGGGTGTGGTGGCAGGCACTTGTAGTCCCAGCTACTGGGGAGGCTGAGGCAGGAGAATGGTGTGAACCCTGGAGGCGGAGGTTGCAGTGAGCGCAGAGGGCGCCACTGCACTCCAGTCTGGGTGACAGAGTGAGACTTGTCTCAAAAAAAAAAAAAAATTAGGCACAGGTGGTTTACCGTTTTTCTTTCTTTCTGTTTTTGAAAGTTGCATTCTCTACCACATTTTTTCCCGCGTGAACTACAACTAATCAAGCTGTGAAACACTACTTGCTTCTTTTCTCCAGTTTGCTAGGAGAAAGGTCTATCTCAACACAAGAGTCAACATGACTATCCAGTAAAACATCACAGTGGCATTCCTCAAAAAAAACCAAACCACTGTACCCTGGAACACAGAACAGTACATGAGGAATAGCAGGAATAGCAGGGGATCACTGGGTGTGTATACTTAAGCATTACTTGTTTAGTGGAGGAGTTTTCTGATCTGCATTTTTAAAGCTGTGCTTTAGAAGGGACATATATTGTTGGTGTCATTGTTACTGTTTCAAATTTCTAGAATTCTGAGATACACACGCTGTCCTGCCAACAACTGAACATTTCTTCCCGGGCCAACGTAGGGGCTTACATTGGTACTTCTTGCGTAAACACTAATACGTTTTCTAAAGCTACCATTTTAAGAAAATTTAATCAACACTTCAATAAACACTTCACTTAGTTGTCTCATTTGCTTATCATAACACTAGGAGGGATAATTTTATCCCCTTTGTTCAACTGAAAAAACTGAGGTGCCAAGATGCTAAGCTAATACCTCCTATGCTTGATTGTTAAGAAATATGGCCTCACCGGTAAAAAACACATTCAAATAGAACTCACAGACAACAGCAATTATTTAACAGGTCTCTTGGGTGTGTGTTTATATGTTAGTAAAGTTATAACTCTATATTTATGATATGATGTCTTGAGAGACGTCCAAGAAGACAAGATTCGTCTTTTCAGAACCAATGTTACTCTACAGTGGTAGTCAATATTTCCAAGTCCTGAATTCTCGATTGATGATACTATCTTTCCTATCTCTTTTTTCTTGAGCTCAATAGTAAAACCTCATCCTAATGCATAAATTTAAACAATGTATCTATACTTCAGTTCTCTGTAATAAATAGTTTGATGGTGCCGAACACTTGATCAAATGCTATGAGTCATACAAAAGTAGTCAAGAAACTTAGACTCTGTAGAAGAAGATGCACATGAGAGTGATAAAGTATAGGTAAAATATAGGTGAAGTACAGGTAAAAGCTATAGGAGAAAAGGGGACTTGGCAGATTAATTTAATCAGAGTTAGGTAATAATTCAGGGAAGTTACATAGAAGTACAGAGAATCAGAATACCTGAGTCCTTGTCTTATTTTTGCATCTAATTTAAGCCCATTATTCATTCCCTATTAGCCTCACCTCCTCATCTGTAAAACTAAAGGATGGCACCAACTGATCCCCAGTATTCAGACTTTTTTCAGGTTCTAACTTTGTGAGCAGGTGTCATCTGAGATGGGCACTGAGATGTGAGTACTATTTCAAGACATACAGACATAGAAGCCCATCTCAGATGAAGGCAAACTGCAAATACACAAGTGCAGCAACGTGTCCTGAGAATGGAGAATTTTCTGCCTGGGGTGACACATGCGCGAAGTGTGTAAGAGTATCAGGTATAAGGCTGAAAAAGTAGCTTGTAGAAAGTTTACAGAAGGTCTTACATTCCATGCAAAGTCATTTGGATTTTATCAAGGATTTTAAAATAGCCAAAATATAATGGCAATGATTAGAGAATCATTGAGAGGAACTCAAAATCAATCTAGAGTGTAACAAGTGGAACAATTTAAGTAAATCAGAACTACAAGGCCAGATAATCACTGGCTTTCATTTCACTGGAAAATCGAAGAACAAACAAGCAGACAAAATTTAAAGGTAAATGGAATATTCAAAAAATGGAAATGATCAAACCTTATGAAATTCGTGATCCTTAATTAATGCCAAAAGAACAATGTTGCAGACTCCAGAAAATAAGCTAGTTTAGGTAACCTTCCTAACACAAAAGATACAAAGAATAAAATGTAGTAAACAAGAAAACCTGATCATGAAACTCCAAGTTTAGACACCCTATATAAAAACTTAAATAATTTCACACCCACATCCCCACATGTATAAGATCTTAAAAACGCATTCAACTTGCAAAAATGTTTTCTGGTTTCCAATTTCTCCCATGTTTTTACCACACTAGCAGTGTCACAGTGAAGACACAGCTGATGGCAGTGACTATTAGTGACCTTAAGAACACAGCTGGATTTCTATTTTTATTTCTGTAAAACCTTCTTTTCTTCAACTAAATGATGCCCTAGAGGTCCAAGCTAAAGTCTGTATAGTAAGGGCAATGTGTATTGTATTTTGTGCAAATATATTTCACACAACAAAGACAGAGTTTAAAACACACATCCACACACCCACACATCCACATACACACCCCAAAATATGTCAAGACTTTTATGTAGAAACCCATTTGCAAACCAGCCTGGTAGGAGTTGCCATATCAGGTTCAAAGAACCATTCAGGGTCATACAAAATTACCTGTATTTGACAACACACTTCAAAGCTACTATATATTCATGTAAATTACTTCTGAGTTTCTAAAATAGAGTAAACAAAAAAATTCAAAACATTTAAAAGATATTGATGAACAATTCAAGCTTTGAGACTTTATTTCAGCAACTAGGAAGGATAATAAAAGACAGCAGAATTTGTTTCTGTTTGGATGATTGCTTCCTATTCTCCTTACCTCAAATTAGAGGTAATAGTTTTGGAGAGTTTCATCTGGCTATATGAAGATAAAAGCATTTATCTACAAATAGGCAGATTTCTGAATGTGGGTAATAACCAAGGCAAACATATGTTTAAAATTCCTAATGTAATTGATGCTGAGTAGATAGCAGGGTATATCGTGAACTTTGGCAAAATGGTTATTGAGCAAACAGAATGGAACTCGAGGACCCTGGTCGCCCAGAGAAATAGCTCTGTAGTCGCTAAGAATAAGTTGGAAGGAAAATGCCACTAGTCAGAAAGAGAGAGAAAGGAATTGTGTGACTTCTCTACCCATTCACCTCATTGTTTATAACACAAAAATAAAGAGATTTTCTGTAAAAATGATTATTTTTATGTTTATCAAGTTATAGTCTGTCAAAAATGATGGAACTACCTGAATATAGACATTCAGTTTTTTTATCAAATGAAAAAAAAATGTTAGAATAATTATCTAAATACAAATTTTTCTATGACCTTTGGCCTCTAATTCAAGAAAAGAACACCAGTGTGCACTTGTTGGCCTGACTTCTTCTGAAGAAGACAGACAGGAAAGCTGACTGACAAGAATCTGAAGCCGTTTATCCAATTTTAACGTTCTTTCCCTAAATGCAAGAGGAGGTGACTGTGGTAGGGAATCCTAAATTGTTACTCGACCACACTGAGAGCTAATTGAAAAGAGGACCATGGTATGTTTACCTCTCTGCACTCCAGGAGACATGGCACAATGAAGGTGTGTTTAGTAAACAAACAAACAGAAAATCTCTACATTGGTCCCTACAACATGACAACTGTGCTACTCGGGCATTCTTCAACCCTAAAGTTGAGGGGGAGAAAAAGACCCCAGAGGGTCTACAGTACAGGAGCATGCAATATTCACACAAACAAAGCTCTCTTCCTAGAAATCGCGGTGCCACAGATGGGAGGTGGTACATGAGAAGATATAGCATGTCGGTGCTGTATCTATAACTCAGCACATCTCATCTTAGGATCTGGACTATTTGATTTCACCAGAAATAATGGAAAGGAGTGTAATTATGTCACCTGTGTGAGACCTGCTTGATTCTTCCAGATACCATAATGCAAAGTTATATGCCAGTAGAAAAGCATATTCCATCTGCTTCTTTTTCTCTCCTAATCTCTACCCAGTGTTTAAGTAAAATTAAGTGATACAAAAAAGGGAAGTGTAATCTGAGCCTCCAGATATCCCCTGCAGCTGCTGATGGTGGAAAGGGGTGGATATTGCTTCAGAGAGGATTTAATTATCTTTTGAGCAAACTCCTCCCACAGTATGTAATGAAACAGGATCACACTGTCAATTGGATCTAATCAATGGTGTTTAATTTCTCAGTAAACGTATGTGTTCTCTATTTTGAGTACACATTAATCACCCTCTTCTGCATGAAATGTTATTTGGGTGTAAATCATGTGCTTCCCATTAAGGTATATGCTTCCTCAGGAAAATGTAAGTCAAGGCCAGTTTTGTCTTACAGAAGCAGAATTAATATAGCTTTAGTAACTCTAAGATTGCAACAGAAATCTTAAAAACATGACTTAAAACTAGTTTAGTTAAAGCTGGGTAATTTAAGGAAATTTCTAGGCAAACAATTCGTATTGTACCAAAACTAAATATTTCATAGTTACATTTGCTGTTGCCTCAAAATACAAACTAGAGCAATACAAGGGAAACTGCCAAAACAGAAAAGAATATGCAGCAGCTGTGGTAATTGGTAGTGAAAATCATAATTAGAAAAGATATAAGATATGTGTTAAAATCCAGAATAGATCTTCCTGTCGTCAATGGGAAGAAGTCTCAAAGGCTTACACTCCACTCAGCCTGGGCACTTTTGCTTCATACCTGAGACAGATTCTCTAAAAACAAACTCGTCATTAGGTCAACCATGAAGCCATTCTCTAAATTTCACTCACCCTACTGTTCTCTTTGGCAAAAGAGAAGAAAAGGAAGAGGTCATATCCTCTGACTTTGAAGAAATTGCAAATCAGAGGAGACTGGACAATTATCTAGCTATAAATTGCATTAAATAAAAATCCTCCCAAAGTCAAGAAAAAATAAAGAATTAATATTTTTGTAAGCAAAAATGAAAGACATCTTTGCAAGACCAGAGAAACAGTGATTTAACCAAGTGTAGATTAAAAGTTAAATAAAATATACTTGTTCCATGCAAAGCATCTCAAGTTAAACAGAAAGCTCTGTGGGAACAGGAACCATTTCTGCTTTGCTCATTGCCTCTGAGTGCCTGGCACATAGCACACACTGAATTTGTTAAAGGAATAAGTGAATGAGGAGTGTTTAGATCATCCTTGAAGGAGTATTAATGCTTTGTTAAGTGCTGTACTGGGTGGTTTATACATAACAACACATTTAATCTTTGCAATAACTTTTGAGATACTACCAATCCTCATTTGCAGATGAAGATACTGAACTCAGCAAAGTTAAGAAACTTGCCTAGGTTAGTACAGTGAGAAAGACGTGGAATTGGAACTTGAACCAATGTCATCCAGCTCTACAGTTCATATATTATATTCAATGTCATATTTAAAGACTAGAATGTCTTAGCTTTACTAAGAACTAGAAAGAATGACAGCCTGTTCTGTTGTTTGTTTTAAATACTGATCTGCAAGCAGAATCAGTCTCCCTTACATACTGCATTTTATTTTCTTTCTCTTTTTTTTCGATAAAATGGTAAATATAATACAATCTAATACATTGTTCAAGGGCTGGGTATTCTCTCTGTATTTGTTTTAAAACTTCAACCTTTTGTTTCCTTTATCCTCTTCCTTTCTTTCTCATTCTCAATTTAAACTTTTCTTCTCTTTTTTTCATTCTTCTCCTCAAAAACAATTAAGCAGGTCATAAGAAAGAAATAGGACAATTTCATTAAACACTTTGTCTTGAGGGTGAGAAATCATAGGAACAACTATTAAAATAGGATAGTCTAGGCCGGGCGCGGTGGCTCAAGCCTGTAATCCCAGCACTTTGGGAGGCCGAGACGGGCGGATCACGAGGTCAGGAGATCGAGACCATCCTGGCCGACACGGTGAAACCCTGCCTCTACTAGAAAATACAGAAAACTAGCCGGGCGAGGTGGCGGGCGCCTGTAGTCCCAGCTACTCGGGAGGCTGAGGCAGGAGAATGGTGTGAACCCGGGAGGCGGAGCTTGCAGTGAGCTGAGATCCGGCCACTGCACTCCAGCCTGGGCGGCACAGCGAGACTCCGTCTCAAAAAAAAAAAAAAAAAATAGGATAGTCTATCAAAATGGTCTTGAATTAGACACATGCATATTTAGGAATATTATTTCACATCCAATCCAATAAACATCAATTGAAGACATTTGATATAAGATACAGATGCACATATAGGGAGGAATGTTCCATAACCTCAAGATGTTTATATTTATATATCACATATATATAACTAATTATAAGTTAAGAAGAAAGAAAACATTTCTGAAGTTAGGTATAAGCAGAAGACTAATAATTTTTCTTAGATTGGGGATGGTCTCATGGAAAAACTGGTATTTTTGATGTTTAAGGATGAGCAGGACTTTAATATGCAAAGAGGAATAGGAAGGCTATCTAGGTTTAAGGAGGTAGCATGTGCAAAGGACATGGGGTAATGAAACACTCTATGTTCTCAGAAAATGGCTTGTATGACTGGAGTGAAGAAGTGGTGTGACTCTGGATAAATTGACTAGAACCAGATGGCAGAGGTTCCTGAAGTTTTGGCTTCACTCATAGACAATGGGGAATACTTGAATGTGAGCTAGCATAGGCTGTACTTTTTTTTTTTTTTTTTTTTTGAGACAGAGTCTTGCTCTGTCACCCAGGCTGGAGTGCAGTGGCACGATCTTGGCTCACTGCAAGCTCCGCCTCCCGAGTTCAAGTGATTCTCTTGCCTCAGCCTCCTGAGTAGCTGGGACTACAAGTGCATGCCCCCAGGCCCAGCTAGTTTTTTGTACTTTTAGTAGAGGCGGGGTTTCGCCATGTT
The DNA here is from genome assembly GCF_003255815.1 of Theropithecus gelada. Classification (NCBI taxonomy): domain Eukaryota; kingdom Metazoa; phylum Chordata; class Mammalia; order Primates; family Cercopithecidae; genus Theropithecus; species Theropithecus gelada. Next base: position 99,311,444 of record NC_037668.1, on the reverse strand, counting down.
AGCCAAGCTATTCTCGAACTCCTGGCCTCAGGTGATCCACCGGCTTCGGCTTCCCAAAGTGCTGGGAGTACAGGCATGAGCCACTGCACCCGGTCCGCATAGGCTTTACTCTTGCCTTTCCTAGTATACTCTATTGTCTACTGAGTAGCCAAGTGATCCTTTAAAAATAATTAAACTCTCCTATGGCTTCTCATGTCACTTAGAATGAAACGAAAGCCCTTGCCATAGCCCAGATACACCTCTGATCACACCACCTATCCTGCCTAATTTTACTTAAGGTAAATAGCAGCATGATATTGAAAAGCAGCTAAAAACTTGGCAGAGATCCTTCAACAGGTCTGGCCATCCCAGAGGCTCAACTAGATGTCTTCTAAGGAATTCAGGCTTCTAGCTTGGACCTATGGGTTCACCTATGCTGACAGTCTTTTGTGGCAAGAGTATGATGTTATAAAGTTCAGTACATGCTCTGTTCCCATATTGTCTACTTAATGATCCGTCTTCTTGCTCAAAATACTTAAGGGAGGTAGTCTGACCTGTACAGGTCAAAGTATAATGAGCCTGAAACTAAAAGAAGAAGAAGAAAGATTCAGCAAAAATACAAAAGGAAAAGATGATACTCTCTGACAAAAGAAGTCAAGGTATTTTGTCTCCGTATAGGTTTGTGGTAACTGGGGGAAATGGATGTGAAGCACAAACATTTACTGAACATCTATTAAGTACCAAACTCTGTGTTCAGTATCAAAGATAAAAGATATATATAATGTATCTTTGCTTCAAGACATTCTTGACCTAAACAGGTTAAGAGTGTAAGTGTATTACCAGTTACTAAGTAATATGGGGGAAAGGCGGTAATGCTTAATTTGTCGTATGGGATTTTCTGAAGGTTTTTTTCTAAGTGATATTTCAGTCCAGTCTTGAAGCTAATTTCTAATAGCTAATGGTTATTTTCTTAAGATCAAGTGGTAGATTTGCATTTAACCTAAGAAAATCTATTGACCTAAATAATACTGAGGCCCTTACCTTTAATATCATTAGCACTGTTCTTCAAATAATTCAGCCAAACAGTCATAACACACACAAACCACACATAATAAATGCCAGCTAATGGGAATAAGGTTGCATAACAATGGCATGCCCCAACAATGGAATGTTATAGAACCATTTTAAAAATGAGATATGTGTGTACTAACGTATGTATATCATTGCATTTTGTAAAAAATAATTGTATTTGTAACTGTTGCCTAGATTACTTATCTGCCGTGACCCCCTAGGGAGTCCTCCCAAGTTTGTATATTATCCTTCAAGTTCCATATACCCTAATGTTCTATATTTACCTATTTATTTATATCCCCAACTAGAATAAGCTCTTCCTGAAAGAGAGGATTGGGTTTTATTCATCTTTGCCTATGTGAGGCTTAATTCAACCCCATGAACATAATAGATATTCAGTAGATAGTTAAAGAGTATGACTGATGACATAGAACTTGACATTAGGTATCTGATCTCACATTATGGTGACTAATTTAGATCTTTGTGTTTTGGTCTACTGATTATTCACGTTTGCTCCACAGTCTATCGCCTGTAACAACTGCAAGCTAATAATTCATCCCCCAGTTTCTAGTTTATTTCAGGACTGATATAAGTATTATATTCACAAACAAAAAAAAAAGTATATACATTTGTGGCATCAGTGAAAAAAATGTATTCTATTTTAATTGTAAAGTAATAAATTTAAAATATGCTATTGGTAATATCTTTGTTATGTTTAAGACAATAGGAGGCTGAGTGGAAGAAGATACAACTACATTGGGGAAGGCAGAATTAAGTAATAAAAGGATCATACCTATCTTATTAGGTGCTGCATTGCCAGCACTTAGGAGAGTGCTTGGTACCTAGTTCAACTAAAACTTGCTGAATGAATGAATGAATGAATGTTACTATAGTACATTTTCTAGCCTATAATCATGTGACTTGCTACAGAAGAGATTCCATTTTGTAGGATAGAAATACTCATTTTGATTATGACCCATTCATTTGATTGAGTCATTTACTTAGACATTTCTTGAGCATCCACTATATACCACACTTTGCCAGATTTTATGTCTGGAAACACAAAGATGAATAAGACATGACCTAGAAGAGTTTAAATCTGTTGGAAGAAATGAATATGTAAACAAATATTTGCAATGCAGTGTGATGTTACATAACATATATATTTCATGGTCTCATGACACAAAAGGGGTAGTCAGCTCAGTTTGTTGGAGAAGGAGAGGGGATCCAGGAAAGATAGCCCAAAAATGCATTTTAAAGGATGGATAAGGAGTTTTGAGGGGCCTTGATAATCTACCCATTTAATGTTACTACTTAATTTGTCATAACAAAAATAATTCACCTTTGCTTTTTATGCTTAGCTTTTAAATTTTATTTCTTATTTATGAAACCATTTATATGCTTTACATATTATTGGTCCTTTACCATTATGCAAGTTTTATTACACTCAACTTTCTTGAAAAACAATTCTAGCGTAACTATTATTGAGAAGGTCATATACTAAATAAAGATTTATTTATATTTTTAAAATATTTTTCTAGGTCTTGAAAAAGGGAAAATAAGGAGTTCCGTAGCTTTAAAATAGACTTTGTATGTATCAGAAATTGAAAAGCTGTCTGTTCAACAATAGGCTTACTTTCTTCATCTTTTTATTTAAAAAAGAAAACTCATTTGTAATTATATACATGTATTAAATCGTTAATTTTGCTCTCTGTTTATTAAAAAATAGTAGTCTCAGTGCTCAAATCCCACTCACCTGGAATCAATAATTGCATTGTCAAGGAAACTTCCCACTGCAGGGACCAATGTATCTTTCATCCCCTTTAATTTCTTGGAAGTGTAAACAGCACAATTTATTCTTCTTGTTACAGAGTAATATAGTCATTTGTGAAAGTTTCATTAAAACTATCTCTGGTAATTCAAACTCAGTGTGACTAAACCTGCTCCTGGATTTGAGTTATAAATTTAGAAATGAAGTAGTCGATTTCTTTGCTACATTATTCAATTTCTACTAGGAAATAGTGCTTGAAATCCAGGTTTCATTAAGAAAAGGTGGTTAAAATATGCTGGTGGGTTTCTTGTTATTGCTATTATTATGATGGTAAATGAGAATCAGTCTCAAACAAGTCCAAACACGGTTGTAACATTTAATTTCTGGAACACAATATAATTTACATACAAGTAGGCAACTATCCTTTCATAAACAAAGTGGTACCCCTTCAGAACACTCCAACAATATCCCAAACGTGATGAATCTTCAGGTATTCAGTGAAAATTCAACATAACTGTTAGCCAAGTACTGTGTGAACTTCCCCATATATAAGACTGTAATCTTTCTGATGTGTAAATGTAGTCACACATTCAACTCTCCAAATTCTTCAAAATATCTTTCAGTATAAAAACCTAGTCCCTTTTTCATTACAGTAGAGGTCATTCTACCTGTCCAGAGGTCTAGTTTCAATTCCCTCCACTTCAGGCCTCAAACTTCATGGTCCAGCAAGACTAAATCTACAAATCCTTTACATTCTACATGATACACCTTGCTCTGTCCTTTTCTTATGCCTTTGAATATGTTGTTTCTTCTACCCACATGATAGTCTCCTTTGGTAAAACTGTATTTGAAATCTCCCTTGCCCAGCATATTTAAAAGCACAATTTGTCTGTGCTACTGCAATATGCACATGCAACTCTAATATTCCCAGAATTGTATTATAATTGTTTGAAGATCTTTTCTTACCAAAAAAAAAAGGCCTTGGAAGGGACAGGATTCTTGTTTTTCTAGCATTTAGTACAGTATTTAGCTAATAAAACACAGCTACATATACACGCATGAATAAATATTGTCCACTAATACAAATATTTACAGTATGTATAAGAGGAATAATAATGTTAGTAGCTTTTGAGTACTTAGCATGTGTTTAGTTGATGTAATATGCTGTATGTGCTTCACCTCCAATTCTCACCACAGCCCTGTGAGGTGGATTCTATTATTTCTATTATTTTCATTTTGCCCTGAGAAAACTGAAGCTCTGAGAAGTTAGCCACATAGCCCACACATTGTCATATAGCAGAATCAGATATGAACTTAAGTCTGTCTGACTCCAATGTCAGTGCTTTCCCCAATGCACCCGGCTACCTTTTGATTATTGTCAAGATCTTGGAAGACACAAATTACATTTTGATTTAATCTTTTCCATTTCTTTCCAGCTCCAAGTACAGCCCAGTATGGAATTACCGGGAACGCTGATGTTCTTTTCTCCTGCTGGTACCTTGTGTTGACACTGTCCTCTTTCACCAGCATATTCTACCTGAAGAATGCCATTCTACAATAAATTTAAAGACCCATAAAAGGCTTTTAAGGATTCTCTGAAAGTGCTGATGGCTGGATCCAATCTGGTACAGTTTGTTAAAAGCAGCGTGGGATATAATCAGCAGTGCTTACATGGGGATGATCGCCTTCTGTAGAATTGCTCATTATGTAAATACTTTAATTCTACTCTTTTTTGATTAGCTACATTACCTTGTGAAGCAGTACACATTGTCCTTTTTTAAAGATGTGAAAGCTCTGAAATTACTTTTAGAGGATATTAATTGTGATTTCATGTTTGTAATCTACAACTTTTCAAAAGCATTCAGTCATGGTCTGCTAGGTTGCAGGCTGTAGTTTACAAAAACGAATATTGCAGTGAATATGTGATTCTTTAAGGCTGCAATACAAGCATTCAGTTCCCTGTTTCAATAAGAGTCAATCCACATTTACAAAGATACATTTTTTCGTTTTTGATAAAAAAGCAAATAATATTGCCTTCAGATTATTTCTTCAAAATATAACACATATCTAGATTTTTCTGCTCGCATGATATTCAGGTTTCAGGAATGAGCCTTGTAATATAACTGGCTGTGCAGCTCTGCTTCTCTTTCCTGTAAGTTCAGCATGGGTGTGCCTTCATAAAATAATATTTTTCTCTTTGTCTCCAACTAATATAAAATGTTTTGCTAAATCTTACAATTTGAAAGCAAAAATAAACCAGAATGATAGTTAAACCATACACTGTCTCTAAGTAATGAAGGAAGGAGCTATTGGACTGTAAAAATCTCTTCCTGCACTGACAGTGGGGTTTGTGAATTTTGCCCCACACTAACTCAGTTCTTGTGATGAGAAACAATTTAATAACAGTATAGTAAATATACCATGTGATTTCTTTAGTTGTAGCTAAATGTTAGATCCACCGTGGGAAACCATTTCCTTTAAAAAGACAGCACAGTCCACTCAAAGGATTGCCTAGCAATACAGCATCTTTTCCTTTCACTATTCCAAGCCAAAAATTTTAAGATGATTTGTCAGAAAGGGCACAAAGTCCTATCACCTAATACTACATGAGTTGGTAAGCACTCATCATTAATTTTGTTTTGTGGCAGCTAAGTTAGTATGACAGAGGCAGTGCTCCTGTGGACAGGAGCATTTTGCATATTTTCCATCTGAAAATATCACTCGGTTGATAGTCTGGAATGCATGTTATATATTTTAAAAGTTCCAAAATATATTATGACAGACATTCTATATTGGTATGTAGCAGACCAATCTCTAAAATAGGTAATTCTTCAATAAAATCTTTCTATATAGCCATTTCAGCTCAAACAAGTAAAACCAAAAAAGACCATCCCTTATTTTTTCTTACATGATATATGTAAGATGTGATCAAATAAAGACAAAACACCAATGATGAGAATATCTTAAGATATACTAATTATCAAAATATTGTGAATGTTAAATTATTTCTACTATAAATAATGAAAACTACATTTTGAAGGAAAATGCTGTTACTCTAAACATTAAATTGCAGGAATAGTTTGATGGTTTCACTCTTTACTAAAGAAAGACCATCACCTTGAAAGCCATTTTACGGGTTTGATGAAGTTACCAATTTCAGTACACCTAGATTTCTACAAATAGTCCCCTTTTATAAGTCATAACAACAAAGATCCTACAATAAAATTAGAGACAAGAAATTTTGCAGTGGTTATACATATTTGAGATATCTAGTATGTTGCCCTAGCAGGGATGGCTTAAAAACTGTGATTTTTTTTTTTTCTTCAAGTTAAACTTAGTCCCAAAGTACACCATAAATCAATTTTAATTAGAAAAGTGAATCTTAAATGAGGGGACATAGTATACTCTTTCCACAAAATCGCAATAATAAGGCATAAAGCTAGTAAATCTACTAACTATAATAAATGTATGACATTATTTTGATTGATACATTAAAAAAGAGTTTTTAGAACAAATATGGCATTTAACTTTATTATTTATTTGCTTTTAAAAAATATTCTTTGTGGAATTGGTGAACAAACTACAAAATATTATTTTGTATTGCAGCTTTAAAGTGGCACACTCCATAATAATCTACTTACTAGAAATAGTGGTGCTACCACAGAAAATGTTAACCATCAGTACCATTGTTTGGGAGAAAGAAACAGATCAAGAATGCGTATTATTCAGTGACCGCTTTCCTAGAGTTAAAATACCTCCTCTTTGTAAGGTTTGTAGGTAAATTGAGGTATAAACTATGGATGAACCAAATAATTAGTTCAAAGTGTTGTCATGATTCCGAATTTGTGGAGTCTGGTGTTTTTACCATAGAATGTGACAGAAGTACAGTCATAGCTCAGTAGCTATATGTATTTGCCTTTATGTTAGAAGAGACTTTCTTGAGTGACATTTTTAAATAGAGGAGGTATTCACTATGTTTTTCTGTATCACAGCAGCATTCCTAGTCCTTAGGCCCTCGGACAGAGTGAAATCATGAGTATTTATGAGTTCAATATTGTCAAATAAGGCTACAGTATTTGCTTTATTGTGTGAATGTATTGCATATAATGTTCAAGTAGATGATTTTACATTTATGGACATATAAAATGTCTGATTACTCCATTTTATCAGTCCTGACTGTACAAGATTGTTGCAATTTCAGAATAGCAGTTTTATAAATTGATTTATCTTTTAATCTATAACAAGTTTTGTTAGCTGTTCATTTCAGGATTATATTTTCTACAGGTTCCATTTGTGGGACTCCTTTTGTTGCCCCTATTTTTTTTAAAGAAGGAAGAAAGAAAAATAAGTAGCAGTTTAAAAATGAGAATGGAGAGAAAAGAAAAAGAATGAAAAGGAAAGGCAGTAAAGAGGAAACAAAGGAAGGGTGGAAGGCATGAAGGAAGGAAGGGAAGAAGGTAGGGAGAAAGAAAGGATGAGAGGGAAGGAAGAATCAGAGTGTTAGGGTAGTTAACTTACACATTTGCATTCTTAGTTTAACTGCAAGTGGTGTAATTATGTTTTACAATGAGCACATTTGAAACGTAAGTCCTATTATACCATTGAGTTCCTATTATGCAGCAATTATATAATAAAAAGTATTGCCCAAGTTATAGTAATGTGAGTGTTTTTGAGACACTAAGAGATTTGAGAGAGAGAATTTCAAACGTAAAGCCGCTTTTGGGGGGTTTATAACTTAACTGAAAAATTAATGCTTCATCATAATGTTTAAGCTATATCTAGAAAGTAGACTGGAGAACTGAGAAAATTACCCAGATAATTCAGGGAAAAAAAAAAAAAAAACATATATATATATACACACACACACATATATATATATAAAAATACCCCTATGTTTGAAGTCAAAATACTCTGAAAAACTAAATTATCAAAGTCATTCATCTACAATGATCAAATTTACTGAATAATTGTTAATTTATCCATTGTGCTTAGCTTTGTGACACAGCCAAAAGTTACCTATTTAATCTTTTCAATGAAAATTGTTTTTTGAAATCCAGAAATGATTTAAAAAGAGGTCAGGTTTTTAACTATTTATTGAAGTATGTGGATGTACAGTATTTCAATAGATATGAATATGAATAAATGGTATGCCTTAAGATTCTTTGAATATGTATTTACTTTAAAGACTGGAAAAAGCTCTTCCTGTCTTTTAGTAAAACATCCATATTTCACAACCTGATGTAAAATATGTTGTACTGTTTCCAATAGGTGAATATAAACTCAGTTTATCAATTAAAATATGTATTTGACTCATTTTAAAACTCTATTAGTTTAAGAGAAAGAAGGAAGAAATAATAATTTGAAGATATTTCTGCTATTCTCTTCACTTCCTGTATTACATTAATCTTTCTGCTTACTCTAAAGCAGTACAGGGTAAAATTTTTAGATGCTACCGTTTCAAAGGACTCCACGCTATTTTCTTTCTTGCTTTTGCTGATTCCTAAAAGGTTTGATGAGCTGAACTACATCTAAACTAAAAATAAGTTTTCTGGAAACATTTTATTATTAATTATTAAGAATCTTTGCCAGGTGAAATACAGCAGAGTTAGCAACAGAGACTGATGATAAAATTCTGATGATCTTACAGGCTAAACAACTGAAAACTCAAATGCTTGTAAGAGCAAGGCAGAGCGTAATTTCTTAAGACAGCTGGGTATGAAACAATGGGCACCTGAAGGCATTCAGATGCAATTTCCTTAAAAATACCTTGGTTTCCAAGTAAAACATGTTATTTGACTGAACACCTTTAGTTTGTAAATACCAAACCATAATACACAAATGAGATCTCACGCCAAATGAATTCTTTAAGCCCTCTTTCCCATATCTGTTCCTCTATGATAGTCAACTAAATAAATGAGAACAATGTGGTAGATAAAACAACAAACCATAAAAA